>NC_142615.1:54500977-54800977 GCF_059453375.1 Lepisosteus platostomus
GGGCTCTACTGTACACTGAGGGTGGCGGGGGTGTGGAACAACTCCTTTGTTCGGTGCCTTGGGGCATTCTTGTTGTGAAAGGCGCTATATAAAAAACTGAATTGAAATTGAATCTTACAGGTTTGGGTTTTTCGGAGATCTTGTCAGAGATCTTGTCTGACGTGCCCGTTTCAAAAACGTAACGACACTCCTCACGTCCGAGCGCCGCCGGTCTGTGACGTAACGTATGCTTACACAACCATGACGGTTTCATCATGGACAGCACGAAAGCCCGAAAAGTGGTTGACGTTTTAATTTGGCAACGCCACGATGGATCCCAGTTTTTTTTTTATTTTGGGGGCCAAAGAGGACAAAAAAGGAAACGTCTGGAGGTGGATCGATGGTCATCTCTGCGGTTGTTCTGATGTTCTGGAAAAAACAAAACAAAAAAAAAACGGCTCGCTTGCCCGGTCGTGTAGTGTTTCCACACCCCACGCAAATCAACTTCTCTTCGCCCCCTGGGGCTCGTCGCCCGCCGCACCCCTCTCACGTGATAGGGGCTTCCCCCGGCTGTGACGTACTTACCCTACCCCCTTTTCCGCCAACGTCATACCGAAGGTCGCGCTTCGGGCCGCGGCGATGTTGACGGACTGTCTTGTAGCGTGAGAAGGGTTTAAATTTCGACTTAAGGGGTTGGCCATCGTTATATTTCGCGAGGTATCATACGGGGGGAAAAAGAACATTTATATTTATCAACCTACTAGTAATACTGGGTGGATGTCACGTTCCCCAAAGTTCAGTGCCTCTCTCTAATAAAGTAGAAACGCGACATTAAACTCCGTTCGAAACGGGAGAAATCACCAGGACACTATACAACTGACGTCCGGAAAAGAAAAAAAGAACTCCTATTCCCATTTGTAATGACCCCTTCGTGTTTTTCCCGGTGTGCGCTTATCTTTCGGAGACCGTTTCTCTCTGGTGTTGTTTTGCTGTTGGAATTAATGCCGAGGTGACCCTTCTGTGTGGAGTCTGCGTGTTCTCTCCAGCGGGCCGTTTCCTCCACCGCAGGGGCTGGTCGAACCGGGGTCTCCCAATCGTCACAGAAGTGTGTGTCGTTTTGGGTGGTGGTGGGGGGGTGCATCGGGGATACTGCGCCCCGAGGGGGTGACCTCTCACCTTACTCCGGACGAAGGGAGAAGACCTGTACCTTCACGAGTCCGGGTTGTGAAAACTTCTTCTGGCAGTTCAAAACGTTTCGAAGGGACTACAGCGCTACCCTGTTTTCCATTTCTATCGTGTATTATTATACAGTCATAAGTATCTGTACTGATCACAGATCCCCCTCTCACTACCAGGACTGAAGCCCAGTGCAGCACGAATAATAATAATAATAATTAATAAGTCTGGACCCTCCCCTCAGAGCTCTTCCCAGGTCAGGGGGATCCCCTCCAGCCCCCCCAGTGTGCAGCCCCCACCTGGATGATGCTCCAGTCCGCTCAGCACACAGCAGCTCTCAGTGGGGAGGAGAGCAGAGGGATGGAGCCAGTTCAGAGAGAGGGGTGATAAGGAGGCCATGATGGGTCAAGACCAGGGGGGGAATCAGGCCAGGACACTGGGGTAACACCCCTACTCTTCTCCAGAGACACCCCGGGATTGTTAACGAGCACAGAGAGTCAGGACCTCGGTTTTACGTCTCATCCGAAGGACGGCGCCCGTTTACAGTCCAGTGTCCCCCGTCACTATACTGGGGGCATCAGGACCCACACAGACTGCAGGGTGAGAGCGCCCCCTGCTGGCCCCACTCACACCTCTCCCAGCAGGAACCTTGGGGGGGGGGAGAGGGAAAAAACCAAAAGCTAAACAGATTTTTTTAAAAAAATTTTTATTGATGCTTAAAAAAAGGTCATCAGTCCAGTCTGAGGCCCCTCAGCTTCAGTCCAGACCAGTCTGGGGCCCCTCAGCTTCAGTCCAGTCTGGGGCCCCTCAGCTTCAGTCCAGTGCAGTCTGGGGTCCCTCAGCTTCAGTCCAGACTGGGGTCCCTCAGCATCGGTCCAGCACAGTCTGGGGTCCCTCAGCTTCGGTCCAGCACAGACTGGGGTCCCTCAGCTTCGGTCCAGTCTGGGGTCCCTCAGCTTCGGTCCAGCACAGACTGGGGTCCCTCAGCTTCGGTCCAGTCTGGGGTCCCTCAGCTTCGGTTCAGACTGGGGTCCCTAAGCTT
The DNA here is from genome assembly GCF_059453375.1 of Lepisosteus platostomus. Classification (NCBI taxonomy): domain Eukaryota; kingdom Metazoa; phylum Chordata; class Actinopteri; order Semionotiformes; family Lepisosteidae; genus Lepisosteus; species Lepisosteus platostomus. The sequence goes on from NC_142615.1 coordinate 54,503,175, forward strand.
CGGTCCAGCACAGTCTGGGGTCCCTCAGCTTCGGTACAGCACAGCCTGAGGTCCCTCAGCTTTGGTCCAGTCCAGTCTGGGGCCTCTCAGCTCCAGTCTAGTCCAGTCTGGAGCCCCTCAGCTCCAGTCCAGTCCAGTCTGGTGTCCCTCAGCTCCAGTGCTGTCCAGTCTGGGGTCCCTCAGCTTCAGACCAGCACAGTCTGGGGTCCCTCAGCTTCGGTCCAGCACAGACTGGGGTCCCTCAGCTTCTGTCCAGCATAGACTGGGTTCCCTCAGCTTCGGTCCAGCACAGTCTGGGGTCCCTCAGCTTCAGTCCAGACTGGGGTCCCTCAGCTTCGGTCCAGCACAGTCTGGTGTCCCTCAGCTCCTGTCCAGTCCAGTCTGGGGTCCCTCAGCTTCGGTCCAGCACAGTCTGGGGTCCCTCAGCTTCGGTCCAGTCCGGTGTCTCTCAGCTCCGGTCCAGTCCAGTCTGGTGTCCCTATGCTGCAGTCCAGTCGTCTGGTGTCCCTCAGCTCCGGTCCAGTCCAATTCAGTCCAGTCCAGTCCAGTCCAGATCTTAGCAGGCACAGAACCAGGAAAGGAACCTGGAAAGAATATTGTTATTGCAGGTCTGAGGGACACAGACACAGACGTCACCATGACATCAAACAGCAAGAGAAGACTCCTCCTTGAATCACAGACACGACCGGGCGGCGCCCCCCTGTCTGCTCACCTGCACCTCCTCTTCCTCTTCTTGTCCTTCCCGGCAGCCTGCTCCTCCTCTCCCTCGCTCTTCCTCTCCTGAGCTACGGTCTCCGCCGCCTCCATCGGCTCGTCCTGATCTTCTGTCTCCACTGACACGCAGCTCAGGGACTTCAAAAAGACGCATCGGCGCTTCTGAAGCAGAGACAGGAGAGTCACGTTAAGAGTCGGACTGGACACTCCAGGACATGAACACTGCACTGAGAGAGAGAGGGGTTCATACAGACACACTGACTGGACACTCCAGGGCATGAACACTGCACTGAGAGAGAGAGAGAGAGAGAGAGGGGTTCATACAGACACACTGACTGGACACTCCAGGACATGAACACTGCACTGAGAGAGAGAGGGGTTCATACAGACACACTGACTGGACACTCCAGGACATGAACACTGCACTGAGAGAGAGAGGGGTTCATACAGACACACTGACTGGACACTCCAGTACATGAACACTGCATTGAGAGAGAGAAGGGTTCATACAGACACACTGACTGGACACTGGACAGGAGTAAAGAGAGGATCAGAGCATTACCCACCTTCTTTTTCTTCTGTCTCACAGGAGGTGGTGATTGGACCTCCTCCAGCTGGAGTCCGAGTAGGGAGAGAGGGGGCAGGAGAGGGACAGCACAGGGAGAGAAAGAGAGAGACAGGTGAGTCAAGTGTCCCAAGAGCACAGAGACTCTGCTGAGATCACACTCGCAGTGAGTGAGCCTGGGTGTAGCCCACTAATACTGACCCACTGGACACCACAGGACAGAGAGGAGGAGAGAGACACACTGAGGACAGAGAGGAGGAGGAGAGAGACACTGACAGACAGGGCTGAAAGAGAGAGAGACAGAGAGGCAGGGACAGGCAGACAGCAGGCCGAGAGAGACACTGACAGACAGGGCTGAAAGAGAGAGAGACACTGAGACCCAGGGACAGACAAGACGGCAAAACTCCACCACAGACAGGACAGGGGGCAGGGTGGGACCAGCACTGACCTCCTTCCTCTCTCCTGCCGGAAGAGCTGTCTCCACCTCCTCTTCCTCCTGCAAGTCAAGAGACAGGCTGAGAGAGTGACGGGCTGGCGGGACATCGGTGAACAGAGCTGAAGGCAGAGAGCAGAGGAGACAGGCCCAGCTGGGACAACGCAGGACAGACAGAGAGACAGACAGGGAGACACACGGAGAGACACAGGGAGAGAGACCCAGCTGGGACAACGCAGGACAGACAGAGAGCAGGGAGACACACGGAGAGACACAGGGAGACAGGCCCAGCTGGGACAACGCAGGACAGACAGAGAGCAGGGAGACACACGGAGAGACACAGGGAGACAGGCCCAGCTGGGACAACGCAGGACAGACAGAGAGCAGGGAGACACACGGAGAGACACAGGGAGAGAGACCCAGCTGGGACAACGCAGGACAGACAGAGAGCACGGAGACATGGAGAGACTCAGACAGAAGGACAGAAAGACAGAAAGAGAGAAGTACAGACGGACAAAAAGCCAGAGAAAAGGACAGATGGACTGATGGACAGAAAGGCAGAGAAAAGGACAGAAAGACAGATGGACAGATGGACAGAGAAAAGAACAGAAAGACAGAGGGACAGATGGACAGAGGGACAGATGGACTGAAGGATAGACGGACAGAAGGACAGATGGACAGACAGACGGACAGACGGACAGACTCTGTCACACTTGCCTCGTCAGACATCTCAGCCTCTCTCCTTGCCCTCCGCACTGGGGAGCCCCAGGCGGGGCCTGGCGGGGCCGGGCGGGCGATGGGGGGCAGGACGGGCGGGGGCAGGGGCAGGGGCACCGCCCCGGGCAGCAGGGGGGGCTCGAGGGGCATGGCGGGGAGGAAGGGGGGGCGGCGGGGCGGGGCGGGCAGGGGCCTGAGGGGGCCGGAGGGGGGGGCCGGGGGCGGGGAGCGGAGGGGGCTCTCGGGCGAGGAGGGGGGGGACACCGAGCGGAACGAGCTGGGCGAGCCCGAGCGGGACGAGCCGGGCGACCCCGGGAGCTCCAGCTTCAGCTCGGCCGCCCTCTCCAGCTTCTGGACGAGCTCGGGGAAACACGAAGACACCACGGGATTCTGTCCAGCGGGGAGAGAGGGAGACACAACGCAGGGGGGATGGGGAGCAGAGACTACGCCTGGACAGGTGAGTGTGTACAGTGTGTCCAGTAAGAGTCTGGACAGGTGAGTGTGTACAGTGTGTCCAGTAAGAGTCTGGACAGGTGAGTGTGTCCAGTGTGTCCAGTGAGAGTGTGGACAGGTGAGTGTGTACAGTGTGTCCAGTAAGAGTCTGGACAGGTGAGTGTGGACAGTGTGTCCAATAAGAGCCCAGACAGGTGAGTGTGGACAGTGTGTCCAATAAGAGCCCAGACAGGTGAGTGTGGACAGTGTGTCCAGTGAGAGTCTGGACAGGTGGGTGTGTACAGTGTGTCCAATAAGAGCCCAGACAGGTGAGTGTGGACAGTGTGTCCAGTGAGAGTCTGGACAGGTGGTTGTGTACAGTGTGTCCAGTAAGAGTCTGGACAGGTGGGTGTGTACAGTGTGTCCAGTAAGAGTCCGGACAGCCGAGTGTGTCCAGTGTGTCCAGTAAGAGTCCGGACAGGCGAGTGTGTCCAGTGTGTCCAGAAAGAGTGTGGACAGGTGTGTCCAACTGTAAGAAGCTGTCTTACCCTGTAACCTAGCTCAGGGGTGTTAGGGGGTGCTCTGTCTCCTCCCCAGATCTCACCTTCAGCTCTGGTGAAATGCCGGACCACTAGGAGATGCTGGAAACGAGGACACAAGACAGAGGTTAGGTCCACAGAGCTCACTCAATCACTACAGCAAGCAGAGACCTCTCGGCCATCAGGACTGTGGGGGTCAGAGTGTGGAGCTGTAGGGTATCGGGAGTTTAGGGGTCAGTGGGGGGAGCTGTAGGGTATCGGGAGTTTAGGGGTCAGAGTGGGGAGCTGTAGGGTATCGGGAGTTTAGGGGTCAGTGGGGGGAGCTGTAGGGTATCGGGAGTTTAGGGGTCAGAGTGGGGAGCTGTAGGGTATCGGGAGTTTAGGGGTCAGTGGGGGGAGCTGTAGGGTATCGGGAGTTTAGGGGTCAGTGGGGGGAGCTGTAGGGTATCGGGAGTTTAGGGGTCAGAGTGGGGAGCTGTAGGGTATCGGGAGTTTAGGGGTCAGTGGGGGGAGCTGTAGGGTATCGGGAGTTTAGGGGTCAGTGTGGGGAGCTGTAGGGTATCGGGAGTTTAGGGGTCAGTGTGGGGAGCTGTAGGGTATCGGGAGTTTAGGGGTCAGAGTGGGGAGCTGTAGGGTATCGGGAGTTTAGGGGTCAGAGTGCGGAGCTGTAGGGTATCGGGAGTTTAGGGGTCAGTGGGGGGAGCTGTAGGGTATCGGGAGTTTAGGGGTCAGTGTGGGGAGCTGTAGGGTATCGGGAGTTTAGGGGTCAGTGGGGGGAGCTGTAGGGTATCGGGAGTTTAGGAGTCAGTGGGGGAGCTGTAGGGTATCGGGAGTTTAGGGGTCAGTGTGGGGAGCTGTAGGGTAGATGTGGGGCACCGGGCCCACCACAGGGCGGCCGGTCCAGTCTCGCGGAAGGCGACCGGGTCAGACTTACGGAAAAGCACCGGGACTTGGGCCGGGACCTCTCCCGCTGCCAGTCCGGGTTCGGCCTGACCGGTGTGACCTGTGAAGACGCCAAACAGCCCATCTCCGAGACAGCTCTGACCAAATAGCCCAGCCCAGTCGTGTCGAGACTAGGGGCCTTGGGCAGTCTCTACAGTGTGTCCAGTGAGAGTGTGGACAGGTGAGTCTCTACAGTGTGTCCAGTGAGAGTGTGGACAGGTGGGTGTGTACAGTGTGTCCAGTGAGAGTCTGGACAGGTGAGTCTGACCAGTGTGTCCAGTGAGAGTCTGGACAGGTGAGTCTGACCAGTGTGTCCAGTAAGAGTCTGGAAAGGTGAGTGTGTACAGTGTGTCCAGTAAGAGTCTGGACAGGTGAGTGTGTACAGTGTGTCCAGTAAGAGTCTGGACAGGTGAGTCTCTACAGTGTGTCCAGTGAGAGTCTGGACAGGTGAGTGTGTACAGTGTGTCCAGTAAGACTCTGGACAGGTGAGTCTCTACAGTGTGTCCAGTGAGAGTCTGGACAGGTGAGTGTGTACAGTGTGTCCAGTAAGAGTCTGGACAGGTGAGTCTCTACAGGGTGTCCAGTGAGAGTCTGGACAGGTGAGTCTCTACAGTGTGTCCAGTGAGAGTCCGGACAGGTGAGTCTCTACAGTGTGTCCAGGAAGAGTGTAGGACGTCCAGAGGCAATCTGTGCTCTCAGAAGGCCATAATGGACCTGCAGCTTGGTTTTCCTCGGACCCGCGACCCTGTCTCTTGAGCCGAGGCGTGTCCTCAGTCAAGATCACCACTGGAAGTGTCTCTCCTCGTCTGGAGGTGTTACCGTGAGACCTGGTCTGTCAAGCGCTTTGCGCTGCTATGTGTGTGAAAGGTGCTCTATCAGTGAAGTTTATTATTATTATTATAATACAGTGAGCGCTGCTGGGGGCGGAGAGGCCAGTTGGAGGAGGGCTGGACGCTGGACGCTGGACGGCGGGTGGGAGGGGTGGACTTACGACGCCTCGCTGGGCCCGGGTCCTGCTGCGACCGCGCACGGCCGTGCGGCATCTCTGTTGGTGAATCGTCCTGCCGAGACAAGCAGAGTCACAGAGGGGAGGGGAGGGGGCGGAGCCACACAGCTGGGCGGCTTGTTCCCTACCCCCGCCCCCTCTGTGTACAGTAGAGCCTCCTGTCCTGACTGGAGGAGCTCACCCAGCTGTGTCTGGAGAGGAGCCAGGGTATCAGCTTTGTTCCACACCCCCGCCACTCTCTGTGTACAGTAGACCCTCCTGTCCTGACTGGAGGAGCTCACTCAGCTGTGTCTGGAGAGAAGCCAGGGTATCGGCTTCAACCACAGGGCTGGGCAGCTTGTTCCCCACCCCCACCACTCTCTGTGTAGAGGTGCACCTCCTCTCAATATCTTTTAACAGCACGATCACACCCATAAGAGTGGAGTAACGGGAAAAAAAACAACTTATTTCTCAACTTATTTTGTTATTTCTCGACAGCGGCATTTTTAACTGACTTACCGATTTCACGGGGATACTTCAGAGTGAATCTGAAGCTGAAACTATTATTTGATTGAAGTCGAAGTAAACCGCGAATCTTTTTTGGAAGAAACACGTGTTTAGAAAGCGCTATATAGTCCTTTCCTCCTCCTCTCTCTTCACTCCTCTGAGCTCCCGGGGCTCCGGCGCCGCCCCCCGCTAGAATCCGCCGCTCTGTGACGTCAGGCGGCTCATTGTGACGCCCCCGTGACGTCGCCCCCGACGCGCTCACGGCTCAGCCGCGAAAAAAAAATGGCCGACATTTTTCGCGGTTGTTTTTTTTTTTAGGTGGACATTTTATTTTTCCAACTCTCGGCGGCCAGCCGGTTGTCCCTGTACGACCCCGGTAGTTGCCACCTCGGACAGGCAGGGGAAACAGGTCCAGCTGTTTCCGGCCCAAGGGTTACAAAAGCTGCACTTGAATTTAAAGACAAAATCACGTCGAGGGCGCATTCAGCACCCCCACGTCCAACACGGGTTTCCGTGGGGTGGGGTTCAGTGAAATTAGTACCCCCCCTACCCCCAAGTCAAAGAAAGACCAACCTCCACACCCCTCTAGCGGCCAAGGGCGGAAATTTCGGGCCACGCCACGTCCAAAAAACACGGGTTCCCCCCCGTCCTGCGGGGAAAAGAGACGGCATTTTCTTTTCCGAGCGCTGCGTGGGACCTCACGACCCCCCCCCCAAAAAAACGGGCTTCAGAAACGAGGAAAACCAGGCACGTCGACCTCTCTACAACACCACCCGGCCGTTTCTGTTTCAGACCGTGGGAAAAAAAATAAATACAATTTCGCCCCTCACCGACTGCCGTGCAAAAAAACACAACTTCACGCTACAGAAACGGCCTGTGTGAGGGGGGGCACGGGAAAAAAATAAAACCTGCGTGTTTTCGGCAGAGTAAGCTCAGCGGGAAAACTCCCTGAATCTCGGGGTTGCTTCTTGAACCCCGAAAACGACCTTTTTTCTCTCTCTCGTTTTCTTGGTGTCTGGGACGTTCACGTCGGTGCGATTCCCAGCGGGACTTGAACATAACCCCCCCCCCCCCCCGTGGAGCCACAGCGCCCCCGTGTGGCCGAGAGGACCACCACCCGCAGGGCTGAGCTTTTACTGCCGTGTCCCGCTTTCACTCTGGCGATGAAGGAGGGAATCAAGGAGGAGAATTAATATTGTGATCCACCAGTCCATCACAGGACACACACACACCCTGGACAGGACACCAGTCCTTCACAGGATACCAGTCCATCACAGTACACACACACACCCTGGACAGGACACCAGTCCATCACAGGACACACGCACACTCACACCTCCTGGACAGGACAGCAGTCCACCACAGGACACACACACACTCACACACCCCGGACAGGACACCAGTCCATCACAGGATGTTCAGTGCCTCTCTCTAATAAATTACAAACTTAACATTAAACTCCGTTCAAAACGGGAGAAATCACCAGGACACCATACACCTTGCTCCGGACGATGGGAGAAGACCTGTACCTTCACGAGTCCGGGTTGTGAAAACTTCTTCTGGCAGTTCAAAACGTTTCGAAGAGACTACAGCGCTACCCTGTTTTCCATTTCTATCGTGTATTATTATACAGTCATAAGTATCTGTACTGATCACAGAGTCCCCCTCTCACTGCCAGGACTGAAGCCCAGTGCAGCACGAATAATAATAATAATAATTAATCCGTCTGGACTCTCCACTCAGAGCTCTTCCCAGGTCAGGGGGATCCCCTCCAGCCCCCCCAGTGTGCAGCCCCTACCTGGATGATGCTCCAGTCCGCTCAGCACACATCAGCTCTCAGTGGGGAGGAGAGCAGAGGGATGGAGCCAGTTCAGAGAGGGGGGTGATTAGGAGGCCATGATGGGTCAAGACCAGGGGGGGAATCAGGCCAGGATACTGGGGTAACACCCCTACTCTTCTCCAGAGACACCCCGGGATTGTTAACGAGCACAGAGAGTCAGGACCTCGGTTTTACGTCTCATCCGAAGGATGGCGCCTGTTTACAGTCCAGTGTCCCCTGGAAGAACAAAAAAGAACAAAAAAAAAAGAACAAAAATTACAAGCTTCAGTCCAGACTGGGGTCTGGGGTACCTCAGCTTCAGTCCAGTCCAGTTTGGGGCCCCTCAGCTTTAGTCCAGTCTGGGGCCCCTCAGCTTCAGTCCAGTCCAGAATGGGGCCCCTCAGCTTCAATCCAGTCCAGTCTGGGGCCCCTCAGCTCCAGTCCAACCTGGTGTCCCTCAGCTCCAGTGCAGTCCAGACTGGGGTCCCTCAGCTTTGGTCTAGCACAGACTGGGGTCCCTCAGCTTCGGTCCAGCACAGTCTGGTGTCCCTCAGCTTTGGCCCAGCACAGACTGGGGTCCCTCAGCTTCGGTCCAGCACAGTCTGGGGTCCCTCAGCTCCAGTCCAGTCCAGTCTGGTGTCTCTCAGCTCCGGTCCAGTCCACTCTGGGGCCCCTCAGCTCCAGTCCAGTCCAGTCTGGTGTCTCTCAGCTCCGGTCCAGTCCAGTCTGGTGTCCCTAGGCTCCAGTCCAGTCCAGTCTGGTGTCCCTCAGCTCCTGTCCAGTCCAGTCTGGGGCCCCTCAGCTTCAGTGCAGTCCAGTCTGGCGTCCCTCAGCTCCAGTCCAGTCCAGTCCAGTCCAGTCCAGTCCAGATCTTAGCTGGCACAGAACCAGGAAAGGAACCTGGAAAGAATATTGTTATTGCAGGTGTGAGGGACACAGACACAGACGTCACCATGACATCAAACAGCAAGAGGAGACTCCTCCTTGAATCACAGACACGACCGGGCGGCGCCCCCCTGTCTGCTCACCTGCACCTCCTCTTCCACTTCTTGTCCTTCCCGGCAGCCTGCTCCTCCTCTCCCTCGCTCTTCCTCTCCTGACCCACGGTCTCCGCCACCTCCATCGGCTCGTCCTGATCATCTCTCTCCACTGACACGCAGCTCAGGGAGTTTAAAAAGACGCACCAGCGCTTCTGAAGCAGAGACAGGAGTGTCACGTTAAGAGTCGGACTGGACACTCCAGGACATGAACACTGCACTGAGAGAGAGAGAGGGGTTCATACAGACACATGACTGGACACTCCAGTACATGAACACTGCACTGAGAGAGAGGGGGGTTCATACAGACACACTGACTGGACACTGACTGGACACTGGACAGGAGTAAAGAGAGGATCAGAGCATTACCCACCTTATTTTTCTTCTGTCTCACAGGAGGTGGTGATTGGACCTCCTCCAGCTGGAGTCCGAGGAGGGAGAGAGGGGGCAGGAGAGGGACAGCACAGGGAGAGAAAGAGAGAGACAGGTGAGTCAAGTGTCCCAAGAGTACAGAGACTCTGCTGAGATCACACTCGCAGTGAGTGACACCGACACTAACCAGCCTCAGGACAGCAGTGCTAGAGCACCACAACCCAGACTCAACCACATCACAGCACAGATCAAACAGCAATATCTCACACACTGGGACACACACAAACACAACATAAACTGGAATGCTACAGAACCTTAAACAGACAATACACACTAGCTGAATATTTGACCAAAATAAAAATTAACAAACAGAAACAGACCCTGACGAAGTACAGGCTCAGTGACCACAACCTGGCCATAGAAACTGGGCGACACAGGCAGACCTGGCTGCCCAGAGAGGACAGGCTGTGCTCCCACTGCCAGCGGGGAGAAATAGAGACAGAGGTGCACTTCCTACTGCACTGTGACAGATACTCTGGGATTAGAGAAACATTCTTCCCGAAATTCAGAAATCTAATCCCAGAGTTCCCACACCTGCCAGAATCACAACGGGTCCCAATCCTACTGGAAGAGGGAGGAGGGAACTCAGTTGATCTGGCAGCCCAGTATGTGATCTCCTGTCACAGCCTGAGGAACAGTGAGTCTGTCTCCCAATAATGCTCCAGCCGCCTACAGTATATGTCAATATTTTATAATATGCCTTTGTTGTAAATGTCTGTAACATGTCTGCTTTACGCAGAGAGTGGCGGGGGTTGGATGTCAAGGCCTGACGATACCGCATTACGCAGAGAGTGGAGGGGTGGGATGTCAGGGCCTGACGACACTGCTTTATGCAGAGAATGGAGGGGTGGGTGTCAGGGCCATACGACACTTCTTTATTCAGAGAGTGGAGGGGGTGGGATGTCAGGGCTAGATGACACTGCTTTACACAGAGAGTGGAGAGGTGGGTGTCAAGGCTATACGACAGTGCTTTCCGCAGAGAGTGGTGGGGGTGTGATGTCAGGGCCATACAACAGTGCTTTACACAGAGAGTGGTGGGGGTGAGATGTCAGGGCCATATGACACTGGTTTACACAGAGAGTGGCGGGGGTGGGATATCAGGGCCTGACAACACTGCTTAACGCAGAGTGTGGAGGGGTGGGTGTCAGGGTTATACGGCAGTGCTTTACGCAGAGAGTGGTGGGGGTGTGATGTCAGGGCCATACAACAGTGCTTTACACAGAGAGTGGCGGGGGAGGGATGTCAGGGCTTGACAACACTGCTTTATGTAGAGAGTGGAGGGGAGGGTTTCAGGGCCATAAGACACTGCTTTATGCAGAGAGTGGAGGGATTGGTGTCAGGGCCATATGACACTACTTTACACAGAGAGTGGCGGGAGTGGGATGTCAGGCCCTGACGATACTACTTTACGTAGACAGTGGCGGGGGTGGGATGTCAGGGCCTGACGACACTGCTTTATTCAAAGAGTGGAGGGGTGGGTGTCAGGGCTATACGACAGTGCTTAATGCAGAGAGTGGAGGGTTGGGTGTCAGGGCTATACAACAGTGCTTTCCGCAGAGAGTGGTGGGGGTGTGATGTCAGGGTCATACGACACTTCTTTACGCAGGGAGTGGCAGGGGTGGGATGTCAGGGCCTGACGATACTTATTTACGCAGAGAGTGGCAGGGGTGGGATGTCAGGGCCTGAAGATACTGCTTTTCGGAGAGAGCGGAGGAGGTGGGATACGACCTCTCAGTGGGGCCAGCAGGGGGCACTCACCCTGCGGTCTGTGTGGGTCTTAATGCCCCAGTGTAGTGACGGGGGACACGATCTGGCCCACCAGCGACGAGCAGGTTACCAGATCTAGACAAAGGGGGCAACTCTTAGTCGTATGAGCTTAGTCACACATCGCAGCGATTAAAAAAACAAAACAAACATATTATGTCTGTTACTAACGACTTTTTTTTCCTACATTGAAAGTCTCTTTCCCGGGTGATTTTCTAGCGTGACTGGGGCTCTTCCTTTCTCCTCGGTGTCTCATCGCGGGCGGATTTGAAACAGACCACTGAAGGTGGTCACACACTATATTATTATTGAGAGACATGCTCACTGTACCTCAGGCTGGGACAGTAGATCACACTGTATTATTATTCTTAATATTATTGAGAGTCTGGCTCACTGTTCCCCAGGCTGGGACAGGAGATCCCACACTGTATTATTATTATTGAGAGACAGGCTTACTCTCTGTTCCTCAAGCTGAGACAGGACATCACATACTGTATTATTATTGATTGACAGGCTCACTGTTCCTCAGGCTGGGACAGGAGATCACACACTGTATTATTATTATTGAGAGACAAGCTCACTGTCTGTTCCTCAGGCTGGGACAGAGGATCACACACTGTATTATTATTATTTAGAGACAGGCTCACTGTCTGTTCCTCAGAGTTGGACAGGAGATCCCACACTGAATTATTATTATAGAGAGACAGGCTCACTGTATGTTCCCCAGGCTGGGTCAGGAGCTCACACAGTATTATTATAATTATTGAGAGACAGTCTCACTGTCTGTTCCTCAGTCTGGGACAGGAGATCACACACTGTATTATTATTATTGAGAGTCTGGCTCACTGTTCCCCAGGCTGGGACAGGAGATCCCACACTGTATTATTATTATTTAGAGACAGACTCACTGTCTTTTCCTCGGTCTGGGACAGATGGTCACACACTGTATTATTATTGAGACAGGCTCACTGTCTGTTTCTCAATCTGGGACAGTAGATCACATTGTATTATTATTATTAATATTATTGAGAGTCTGGCACTCTGTTCCCCAGGCTGGGACAGGAGATCCCACACTGTATTATTATTATTTTGAGACAGGCTCACTGTTTGTTCCTCAGGCTGGGACAGGAGATCACACACTGTATTATTATTATTGAGAGAGAGGCTCACTGTCTGTTCATCAGACTGGGACAGGAGATCCCACACTGAATTATTATTATTGAGAGACAGGCTTACTCTCTGTTCCTCAGGCTGGGACAGGAGATCACACATTGGCTTGTTATTGAGAGGCAGGCTCACTGTCTCTTCCTCAGGCTGGGACAGGAGATCACACGCTGTATTATTATTATTGAGAGATAGGCTCACTGTCTGTTCCTCAGGCTGGGACAGGAGATCACACGCTGTATTATTATTATTGAGACACAGGCTCACTGTCTGTTTCTCAGGCTGGGACAGGAGATCACACACTGTACTATTATTATTGACAGATAGGCTCACTGTGTCTTCGCTTGGGCTTGAATAGGAGATCACACACTGGATTATTATTATTGAGAGACAGGCTCACTGTCTGTTCCTCAGGAAGATCTAAAGGTCCCTGGTTCGATCCCGGGTTTCGGCATCTTGTTTCATCGCGCCCTTTGTTCCTCTCTCCAGCGCCCCCTGCCTAAAGTGACGCGTCCCTTTCTCAGCCCGAAACGCAAGCGAGACACCAGCAGCGGTCCCCGCAGGTTTCTGTAGCGTAGTGACTATCACGTTCGCCTAACACGCAAAAGGTCCCTGGTTCGAGACTGGGTGGAAACAGCCAGCCTCTTTTTGCACGCTCCTGTACTTCACAGAGGTCTTGAGCGACTGGTCATTTGTTCCCAATGTATTTCCGGTGCCTTCATGCACTCTTGTACCAAACGCACGTTCCTTCTGTACGCGGAGCCGATCATTTGCAATTGGGCTGTGCCGACAGACCAGGACGAGCTCTGTCGGCTCAAAAGCAGCGCAAGAACAGCAGAAAGATTAGCATCCAGCGGGGGCCTCTTAGTGAGCCCAAGATCTCATCAAGAATCGGCTCCAGCAACAGGGCTGGGCGCATTGTTCCATTCTCCGACCACTCTCGGTGTAAACAAGTCCCTCCTGGTCTCTGCTTGAAATGCACTTTCCTGCGTTTGCTTTGGTGTAACTGGCTTCCCCTGCATGGGCGAATGTGAAGAAGATCCTTAGTAAGTCATTGAAGAAAACCGAGAAGAGGTCGGAGTGGCCTCTGTCGTTCATCAACGATCCAGTCAGGCAGTACTCCTCTGTAAAGCGCCGTTCGTTCACATCGATTGGCTTTTTTTGCCTTCATTCGTGCGAGTAGTAAAAGCAGACGCCCCTATTCTGCCGTGAGCCGGATTCGAACCGAGGTTGTTGCGGCCACAACGCAAAGTACTGACCACTATACGATCACAGCGAGTTACCGAGACACACGCGGCAGGGTGGAAAGGGCTGTGCTCTCTTCGTGTGACATAATTCGGAAAAGTCCTGACGTTGCATTTCAACTGAGCCCCAGTATACATCGACCCTTCGACACTCTGAGTGACAACTCTCTTGCGTGTTTTCTCATATTTATGTAGTTTGCTTGCATGATGCCGGGAACTGCATGGTTGTTCGCTGCCATATAGTCTAGCGGTTAGGGTTCCTGGTTTTCACCCAGGCGGTTCGACTCGGTTTTGCCTCCTGCTTTCCAAAAGATCAGCACCGTGTACGAAAGAGCCGCATTAAAACTACTCGAACGTGCAAAACGTGCGAGAAGAGGGGGCGCTTGTTTCCAACCGAAACTTCTCGCGTGTGAGACGAGCTGATCATCGCTGTGGGAGGGTTACTCTGGTAGACAGGGCTGACCTTCGGCAATAGGATTTATACTCTCCAAGATGATATTTGCACTTTCTGGAGAGGCGATTTTCTCCACTTCAGTAGCCCGATTTCGTCGATTGCGTGGAGAGGGCTGTAGAATGTGGCGCCGCCTTTTCTGCTCCGTCCATGACAGGCGTGCTGGTCTCTGGAGAGAGAGCACGGTCCATCAGCGCACTCCAATAAAGGCACTGGAAGCAGCTGAATCGCATTGGCGAAGCTCAGCGCTGGGCCGCTGGGCACGTCTTACCACCGTTTCCGTAGTGTAGTGGTTATCACGTTTGCCTCACATGCGAAAGGTCCCTGGCTCGAAACCGGGCGGAAACAGACATCTTTTGTCGCCAGGCACATAAGGGGATTGGGGATTCGCCTAGCGCTGTGATCGAACAGACCCACTCACCTCTTAGTGTGGCGGGATCTGCACAGTGCATGTCACAGCGCATCCTGCTTTCACTTCAATGCGCGTCCTGATGTACCCCGGTCTCCCGCGTGACAGGTGGGGACAGGTGACAGGTCCTATACTAACGAGGAAGACATCGCTCTCTCCGACCCCCGGCATCGTGTCCCGACCCAGCATGCTGGAAGCCGACGCGTGCTGTGATTCCTTTACGGAGCAGAAATGACAACCGAGGAGCAGAGAGATCATTTCAGCATTTCGCGTCTGAACGGAAAACACAAACGATCAACTCGGAATGACTTGCCTTTGAGGCTTTTCAAAGCGTTCTTTGTGCATCGAACCTCTTAGTGTGGCGGGATCTGCACAGTGCATGTCGCAGCGCTTCCTGCTTTCACTTCAATGTGCTTCCTGATGTCGAGTCGTGTGCTGTGCGGAGGCTCTGAAAGCGAGAGCAATGAAAAGGTGCACGACGCTGTGAAAGAAAACAGAGAAGTGAAAGGCAGTCCTTTCTCTAAGGAGGTGAAAGAAAAGCTACTCCCCGTCGGGGAATCGAACCCCGGTCTCCCGCGTGACAGGCAGGGATACTTGCCACTATACTAACAAGGAAGACATCCCTCTCTCCGACCCCCGGCATCGTGTCCCGACCCAGCGTGCTGGAAGGCGACGCGTGCTGTGATCCCTTTACGGAGCAGAAATGACAACCGAGGAGCCGAGAGATCATTTCAGCATTTCGCGTCTGAACGGAAAACACAAACGACCAACTCGGAATGACTTGCCTTTGACGCTTTTCAAAGCGTTCTTTGTGCACGATGACTGCGCTGCTTAGCAGATACAAATGGGTTGTACAACTTTGAACTAGCAAATGGAAGAGGGCTGAAGTAAGAGACAAGATGTAAAAAGGGTTAACTTAAGTCAGTTCTGCCTGAAAATTAGACTTCTAAGCAACAGGGGTTTATGGCAGGAAAGGGGGTTAACTGATAAGGATTCCAGATGCGAGGGGGCTTAATCTTAAACTGACCATTTGGCCAGGGTCTCTTAACTGGCCAAATACCATGACTCCCCCCCCTTACCATAACACCGAATGACGTCTGAAGCAGCAAGGAAGGACTATATAACCTAAAAGTTTGTACCGGCACATCGAACAATACTTCGGTTTTGTTGTTTCTTGCGGGAAACAAGACTTCGGCTTTATTGTTCCTTGCATGCAATACACTCATCTGTTTTACTTCATCTCGGGATCCAGAACCTTATTCTTTCTGTTACAACAAATTTGGCTTAGTCGGCGGATGCTCCAGAAGGCGCAGAACTTCCCATCGGTAGGAGAGACGGTCAGCGCTCACATTACTAAGAGGTATGGACTCCTCTTTTTTTTTTAAAAAAGTCCCGACTCTCTCTGATCGATAGGGAAATCTCTGCTCCCTGCGAGAATCCCCCGAGATGACAGAGTAAACGTGAGTTCCTGAATTCCTCTGGCCCGGGGAAGACACCGGTGTATGTAATGGGTGGTTTGCTGTAAGCCCAGAATTTGGTCTGGCAGGCGGTCCGCGATATTGTGTACAGGCGTTCGAAGCTGGTGTAGGCGTCCCACACTGACAGATTGAAGAAACTGAGTCTCTTTAGTCTGAAGGGAGTGTCTCACACTGACAGGCCGGAGGAACTGAGTCTCTTTAGTCTGAAGGGAGTGTCTCACACTGACAGATTGAAGAAACTGAGTCTCTTTAGTCTGAAGGGAGTGAACCCAGGTGCCCTGTGCTGAGCCAGGATCAGGGTGGAGTGGCGATTGCCATGATCTGGCGAGCACAAAGCTTCATCAGCTGCCCTTTGCCACAGGAGGTAAGAGGATGTCCAGTGATGACGTGCTTCCCTGTCTGTCATGGCAGTGAACAGGTCCTGGTTACAGGATCTCTAAAAAAGGAAATAAAGACTGAAATCAGATCCGACCCACCATGCTGCCACGGCGACGGTGCACTGCTCAGTGAAAGTGGCAGCCTGTTCCTGGACTGTGGGTGGAAACTGGAGCACCTGGAGGAAACCCCCACAGACCAGGGAGAGAACATGCAAACTCCACACAGACAGCACCCACACCCCAGGTCCTGCACTGTGAAGCATGCCCGACGATGCGGAAGGGTTTTACAAATGAGTGTGTAACTCACACTGGTGCCCAGGATGGCCTGCTACCGGAACGCAACCTAATTTTCTTAATGCAGTTTGTTCGAAGCGGTTCGCAGGAGCTGGAGGTGAGGACTGAGCTGGGGTCCAGGGTGCGAGAGTGACTGCTGATGTCGTGTATGTGTGTGTGTGTGTGTGTGTCTGGATCATTGTGAGCGCCGTCAGGTTTGTGTATTTGTTTAAACAAGAGGACGTGTCTGTGCGGGTCTGACTCTGTGTGAAGGTGCAGCTCTAACTGTGTGCGCGCGGGCCTGTCTATCTCTCTACAATGCATGAGGGGCTAAATCTGCCTCCGAGAACCCGACTTTTCAGAAGAAAAATCTATGAAAAGGCACGGCCTGGCCCTCTTCTCTTGCTCTCGACGTACAACACACTGGGGGATGAAGCTGGTGTCTTCAGCTGTAACCCTAGCTATTTATGCAAACAGCTCTTTTATGAAAAGCAGCTCTAGGCCTAGACAAGAGGAACAGATTAAACAAATCTTGGATTTATGGCTTATTCAAAGCAGACTGAGCGCTGCTATACTGTATGTAGGAGCCAGAGATGAAGAATGAGCTATTTAAGGAAATCAGGAGTGTGAGAGAGGGAGTGTGTGTTTTTCCTCCCAATAGAGAAGGCTTGTGGTTCTTTTTGCTTTTCTGCACAGGCTGCCAACGTGAGTACGTGTTGGGTTCTTGGTTTGAATGCTCGAGTTGTCAGGCTGGCGTTTTTTGTTCCTGTTGGAGCCCATAATTGTGAACAAGGCGCTTGAGGACGTCTCTGTGCGGGTGTGTGTTTGTAATGACGTGTGTGTGCCTCTCTGTTTCAGTATAAAAAATGCATTTAAGACATTCAGCCTTTTCATGTTCCTAATATTCTTTCCTTCTCGACAATAATAACTAAGGTGGCTGCTGGAAGAGGTGTTAATGGGGCCAGCAGGGGGTGCTCACCCTGCGGTCTGTGTGGGTCCTAATGCCCCAGTCTAGTGATGGGGACACTGGACTGTAAACTGGCGCCGTCCTTCGGATGAGACGTAAAACCGAGGTCCTGACTCTCTGTGCTCATTAAAAATCCCAGGGTGTTTCTCGAAAAGAGTAGGGGTTTTACCCCAGTGTCCTGGCCAAATTTCCCATTGACCCTTACCAATCATGGCCTCCTAATAACCCCCATTTATGAATTGGCTTCATTACTCTGCTCTCCTCCCCACTGATAGCTGGTGTGTGGGGAGCGTTCTGGCGCACTATGGCTGCAAAGCGTTTTGAGTGGAGTGTCCAGAAAAGCACTATATAAGTGTAAGCAATTATTACTCATTATAATGTAATAAATCCATTATTTCTCACCCCTTCATTGCAAGGCATACACAACACAAACACCAGGAACAATTATCTCAGAAGCCAGTTAACCTCCCAGAAGAAATAAAAGGCGTTAAAAGTAAGTATCTCCTTTAGGTGAGGACAGACTGGATCAAACAAAAACAACATTTGAAGTGAATTGCAAATGTATTGAGTTGTGATGCAACTGTAACTTGAACCTAACATGACTGGGGCGTGCATTTTTGAAATTGCATTTTCACAGCTGAAATACAAAATGAAGCTGATCGCAGTCCAAACTCAAGGTATTGTTGTAAAACTAAATATTCAACATGTTTCTACCTGTCCCTTTTCAGCTCACTCAGAAGTCCATAGCCTGCAGCCTGGTGCCTCTTTGACTCTCTCCCTCCACACTGCTGGTCCAGTGGAGGTGCTGTTTGATCCTGCAGGATCTGTCCAGTCTCGTATAGTCTTACTGAGCAGCGCAGGGCTCCCTGGCCCCAGGTACAAACAGTGAGTGTCAGTGCAGAACAGCTCTCTGACACTCCGCTCCCTCACTCCAGCTGATCAGGGCAACTACACAGAGAGGGACCTTAAGGGAAGCAGTATCAGCACTGTGATCGTCACTGTGGGTGGTAAGCAGGTCTACAGTAGGGTCACTAGAGGGCTCTATATTCTTGACAGAGTGTGTTCTTATATCATCCTCTGTCCTGATTGTCTTTCAGCTCACAGAGACACTGTCACCCTGCAGCCTGAAGCCTCTCTGTCTGTCCCTCTGTTCACTGGAGAGCCAGTGGAGGTGCTGTTTGATCCTGCAGGAGGTGGAAACTGGGCCTCAGTGTGTTCTGTCCAGAACAGCACAGCCAGCTGTGTCCCCCAGTACAGTTTTTTTTTTATTTTTGATGATTAGCCATATGTTGATTACAATATTGTACATAATGTATAATTTGAACTCGATATTTTTCAGGAGTGAATGATTGTATATTTTCAGAATAAATTTCTAAACCAAATTATTGTCCCTCGATCTCTGTCTCTCTCTCAATCTGCTGTCTGTCTGTCCCTACCTCTCTGTCTCTCTCTTTCAGCCCCGTCTGTCAGTCTGTCTGTCCCTCGATCTCTGTCTCTCTCTCTCTCCTTCCTCTCTCTCTCTTGGTTTGTTTGTCCCTCAATCTCAATCTTTCTCTTTGCCTGCTGTCTTTCTGTGCCTTCATCTTTGTCTCTCTCTCTCCTTCCTTTCTGTCTGTCTCTCTGTCTGTCCTGCGTTGTCCCAGCTGGGCCTGTCTCCCCGGCTCTCTGCCTTCAGCTCTGTTCCCCGATGTCCCGCCAGCCCGTCTCTCTCTCAGCCTGTCTCTTGACTTGCAGGAAGAAGAGGAGGTGGAGACAGCTCCTCCGGCAGGAGAGAAAAAGGAGGTCAGTGCTGGTCCCACCCTGCCTCCTGTCCTGTCTGTGGTGGAGTTTCGCCGTCTTGTCTGTCCCTGGGTCTCAGTGTCTCTCTCTCTTTCAGCCCTGTCTGTCAGTGTCTCTCTCAGCCTGCTGTCTGTCTGTCCCTGCCTCTCTGTCTCTCTCTCTTTCAGCCCTGTCTGTCAGTGTCTCTCTCCTCCTCCTCCCTGTCCTCAGTGTGTCTCTCTTCTCCTCCTCTCTGTCCTGTGGTGTCCAGTCAGTGTGTCTCTCTCCTCCTCCTCTCTGTCCTGTGGTGTCCAGTCAGTGTGTCTCTCTCCTCCTCCTCTCTGCCCTGTGGTGTCCAGGCAGTATGTCTCTCTCCTCCTCCTCTCTGTCCTGTGGTGTCCAGGCAGTGTGTCTCTCTCCTCCTCCTCCTCTCTGTCCTGTGGTGTCCAGTGGGTCAGTATTAGTGGGCTACACCCAGGCTCACTCACTGCGAGTGTGATCTCAGCAGAGTCTCTGTGCTCTTGGGACACTTGACTCACCTGTCTCTCTCTCCCTATGCTGTCCCTCTCCTGCCCCCTCTCTCCCTCCACGGACTCCAGCTGGAGGAGGTCCAATCACCACCTCCTGTGAGACAGAAGAAAAAAAAGGTGGGTAATGCTCTGATCATCTCTTTACTCCTATCCAGTGTCCAGTCAGTGTGTCTGTATGAACCCCTCTCTCTCTCAGTGCAGTGTTCATGTACTGGAGTGTCCAGTCAGTGTGTGTGTGTATGAACCCCTCTCTCTCTCTTAGTGCAGTGTTCATGTACTGGAGTGTCCAGTCATGTGTCTGTATGAACCCCTCTCTCTCTCTCAGTGCAGTGTTCATGTCCTGGAGTGTCCAGTCTGACTCTTAACGTGACTCTCCTGTCTCTGCTTCAGAAGCGCTGGTGCGTCTTTTTAAACTCCCTGAGCTGCGTGTCGGTGGAGACAGATGATCAGGACGAGCCGATGGAGGCGGCGGAGACCGTGGGTCAGGAGAGGAAGAGCGAGGGAGAGGAGGAGCAGGCTGCCGGGAAGGACAAGAAGAAGAAGAGGAGGTGCAGGTGAGCAGACAGGGGGGCGCCGCCCGGTCGTGTCTGTGATTCAAGGAGGAGTCTCCTCTTGCTGTTTGATGTCATGGTGACGTCTGTGTCTGTGTCCCTCACACCTGCAATAACAATATTCTTTCCAGGTTCCTTTCCTGGTTCTGTGCCAGCTAAGATCTGGAGTGGACTGAACTAGACTGGACTGGACTGGAGCCAAGGGACACCAGACTGGACTGGACCGAAGCCGAGGGACCCCAGTCTGTGCTGGACCGAAGCCGAGAGACCCCAGACTGTGCTTGACCGAAGCCGAGAGACCCCAGACTGTGCTGGACTGAAGCTGAGGGACCCCAGACTGGACTGGACTGGAGCTGAGGGGCCCCAGTTTGTGCTGGACCGAAGCTGAGGGGCCCCAGACTGTGCTGGACCAGAGCTGAGGGACATCAGACTAGACTGCACTGGAGCTGAGGGACCCCAGACTGGACTGGACCAAAGCTGAGGGACCCCAGTCTGGACCGAAGCTGAGGGACCCCAGTCTGTGCTGGACCGAAGCTGAGGGACCCCAGACTGTGATGGACCGAAGCTGAGGGACCCCAGTCTTGACTGCACTGGAGCTGAGGGGCCCCAGACTGGACTGGACTGGAGCTGAGGGGCCCCAGACTGGACTGGACTGGAGCTGAGAGACACCAGACTGGATTGGACTGGAGCTGAGGGACACCAGACTGGACTGGACTGAAGCTGAGGGGCCTCAGACTGCACTGGACTGAAGCTGAGGGGCCCCAGACTGGACTGAAGATGCGGGGCCCCAAACTGGACTGGACTGAAGCTGAGGGACCCCAGACTGGACTGTGGAAAACTTTCACATTATCTCCACCTGAGTCCTCAGATCGTCTGCATGACCTTGTATTATTTTAAGGTCCTGTGATGATCATAAGATGGGGGGGGCACTAAATAAACCCTTGACATTAATCTGTATTGTAATTTTTGTTCTTTTGTTAAGCATCAATAAAATGTTTTTAAAAAAAATCTTTAGCTTTTGGTTTTTTCCCTCCCCCCCCCGAAACGAACGAACAGAGTCTGTCCTTCTCTTTCATCCCGGAGAGTTTGTGGTTGACGGATTGAGGCCGAGAGCCCTCGTCGTCGGCGTGCCACCAGTTGGCGGGGATATAGCAGGGGGAGCATCGTGTCCAATACTCCTTGAAACGAGACAGATTTCAAGCCACCTCCGTCTGAAGAGAAGGAAGTCGACCACGAAGTCCAGGGTCCTAGGAAGCTCTTTAGCCATCGTTTGCCCAGCAGCCATCTCACCCTGCAGCTCCCAGCTGGCAGCCCCCTCCCCACTGGAGCCCAGCAGGTGGGAGCCTGGTCAGTACCTGGAGGGGAGACTGCTGCTGGGAGAGGTGTTAGTGGGGCCAGCAGGGGACGCTCACCCTGCGGTCTGTGTGGGTCCTGATGCCCCAGTATAGTGATGGGGACACTAGACTGTAAACAGGCGCTGTCCTTCGGATGAGACGTCAAACCGAGGTCCTGACTCTCTGTGCTCATTAACAATCCCGGGGTGTTTCTGGAGAAGAGTAGGGGTGTTACCCCAGTGTCCTGGCCTGATTCCCCCCCTGGTCTTGACCCATCATGGCCTCCTTATCACCCCCCTCTCTGAACTGGCTCCATCCCTCTGCTCTCCTCCCCACTGAGGGGTTACTTCGCGGGTTACTTCGACTTCAATCAAATAATAGTTTCAGCTTCAGATTCACTCTGAAGTATCCCCGTGAAATCGGTAAGTCAGTTAAAAATGCCGCTGTCGAGAAATAACAAAATAAGTTGAGAAATAAGTTGGGTTTTTTTCCCGTTACTCCACTCTTATGGGTGTGATCGTGCTGTAAAAAGATATTGAGAGGAGGTGCACCTCTACACAGAGAGTGGTGGGGGTGGGGAACAAGCTGCCCAGCCCTGTGGTTGAAGCCCATACCCTGGCTTCTCTCCAGACACAGCTGGGTGAGCTCCTCCAGTCAGGACAGGAGGCTCTTCTGTACACAGAGGGGGGCGGGGGTGGGGAACAAGCCGCCCAGCTGTGTGGCTCCGCCCCCTCCCCTCCCCTCTGTGACTCTGCTTGTCTCGGCAGGACGATGGACCAACAGAGATGCCGCACGGCCGTGCGCGGTCGCAGCAGGACCCGGGCCCGGCGAGGCGTCGTAAGTCCACCCCTCCCGCCCGCCGTCCAGCGTCCAGCATCCAGCCCTCCTCCGACTGGCCTCTCCGCCCCCAGCAGCGCTCGCTGTATTATAATAATAATAATAATAATAATAATAATAATAATAATAATAATAAACTTCACTGATAGAGCACCTTTCACACACATAGCAGTGCAAAGCGCTTGACAGACCAGGTCTCACAGTAACACCTCCAGACGAGGAGAGACACTTCCAGTGGTGATCTTGACTGAGGACACGCCTCGGCTCAAGAGACAGGGTCGCGGGTCCGAGGAAAACCAAGCTGCAGGTCCATTATGGCCTTCTGAGAGCACAGATTGCCTCTGAACGTCCCACACTCTTCCTGGACACACTGTAGAGACTCACCTGTCCAGACTCTTACTGGACACACTGTACACACTCACCTGTCCAGACTCTCACTGGACACACTGTAGAGACTCACCTGTCCAGACTCTTACTGGACACACTGTACACACTCACCTGTCCAGACTCTCACTGGACACACTGTAGAGACTCACCTGTCCAGACTCTTACTGGACACACTGTACACACTCACCTGTCCAGACTCTCACTGGACACACTGTAGAGACTCACCTGTCCAGACTCTTACTGGACACACTGTACACACTCACCTGTCCAGACTCTTACTGGACACACTGGTCAGACTCACCTGTCCAGACTCTCACTGGACACACTGTACACACTCACCTGTCCAGACTCTCACTGGACACACTGTAGAGACTCACCTGTCCAGACTCTTACTGGACACACTGTACACACTCACCTGTCCAGACTCATACTGGACACACTGGTCAGACTCACCTGTCCAGACTCTCACTGGACACACTGTACACACTCACCTGTCCAGACTCTCACTGGACACACTGTACACACTCACCTGTCCAGACTCTCACTGGACACACTGTACACACTCACCTGTCCACACTCTCACTGGACACACTGTAGAGAGTGCCCAAGGCCCCTAGTCTCGACTCGATTGGGCTGGGCTATGTGGTCAGAGCTGTCTCGGAGATGGGCTGTTTGGCGTCTTCACAGGTCACACCGGTCAGGCCGATTCCGGACTGGCAGCGGGAGAGGTCCCGGCCCAAGTCCCGGTGCTTTTCCGTAAGTCTGACCCGGTCGCCTTCCGCGAGACTGGACCGGCCGCCCTGTGGTGGGCCCGGTGCCCCACATCTACCCTACAGCTCCCCCACTGACCCCTAAACTCCCGATACCCTACAGCTCCCCAGACTGACCCCTAAACTCCCGATACCCTACAGCTCCCCACACTGACCCCTAAACTCCCGATACCCTACAGCTCCCCACTCTGGCCCCTAAACTCCCGATACCCTACAGCTCCCCACTCTGACCCCTAAACTCCCGATACCCTACAGCTCCCCACTCTGACCCCTAAACTCCCGATACCCTACAGCTCCCCACACTGACCCCTAAACTCCCGATACCCTACAGCTCCCCACTCCGACCCCCACAGTCCTGATGGCCGAGAGGTCTCTGCTTGCTGTAGTGATTGAGTGAGCTCTGTGGACCTGACCTCTGTCTTGTGTCCTCGTTTCCAGCGTCTCCTAGTGGTCCGGCATTTCACCAGAGCTGAAGGTGAGATCTGGGGAGGAGACAGAGCACCCCCTAACACCCCTGAGCTGGGTTACAGGGTAAGACAGCTTCTTACTGTTGGACACACCTGTCCACACTCTTACTGGACACACTGGACACACTCGCCTGTCCAGACTCTTACTGGACACACTGGACACACTCACCTGTCCAGACTCTTACTGGACACACTGTCCACACTCACCTGTCCACACTCACTGGACACACTGTCCACTCTCACCTGTCCACACTCTCACTGGACACACTGTAGAGACTCACCTGTCCAGACTCTCACTGGACACACTGTACACACTCACCTGTCCGGACTCTTACTGGACACACTGGTCAGACTCACCTGTCCAAACTCTCAGTGGACACACTGTACACACTCACCTGTCCAGACTCTTACTGGACACACTGGACATACTCACCTGTCCAGGCGTAGTCTCTGCTCCTCATCCCCCCTGTGTTGTGTTTCCCCCTCTCCCCGCTGGACAGAATCCTGTGGTGTCTTCGTGCTTCCCCGAGCTCGTCCAGAAGCTGGAGAGGGCGGCCAAGCTGCAGCTGGAGCTCCCGGGGTCGCAGGCTCGTCCCGCTCGGGCTCGCCCGGCTCGTTCCGCTCGGTGTCCCCCCCCTCCTCGCCCGAGAGCCCCCTCCGCTCCCCGCCCCCGGCCCCCCCCTCCGGCCCCCTCAGGCCCCTGCCCACCCCGCCCCGCCGCCCCCCCTTCCTCCCCGCCATGCCCCTCGAGCCCCCCCTGCTGCCCGGGGCGGTGCCCCTGCCCCTGCCCCCGCCCGTCCTGCCCCCCATCGCCCGCCCGGCCCCGCCAGGCCCCGCCTGGGGCTCCCCGGTGCGGAGGGCAAGGAGAGAGGCTGAGATGTCTGACGAGGCAAGTGGGGCAGAGTCTGTCCGTCTGTCCGTCCATCTGTCTGTCCGTCCATCTGTCCTTCTGTCCGTCTATCCTTCAGTCTATCTGTCCTTCTGTCCATCTGTCTTTCTGTCCTTTTCTGTCTTTCTGTCCATCAGTCCATATGTCCTTTTCTCTGTCTCTGTCATCTGTCCATCTGAGCTTCTCTCTTTCTGTCTTTCTGTCCTTCTGTCTGAGTCTCTGTGTCTGTCCCTCTCTCCCTGTCTCTCTCCCTCTCTCTTTCTATGTCTCCCTGCTCTCTGTCTGTCCTGCGTTGTCCCAGCTGGGCCTGTCTCCCTGTGTCTCTCCGTGTGTCTCCCTGCTCTCTGTCTGTCCTGCGTTGTCCGAGCTGGGTCTCTCTCCCTGTGTCTCTCTGTGTCTCCCTGCTCTCTGTCTGTCCTGCGTTGTCCCAGCTTGGCCTGTCTCCCTGTGTCTCTCCGTGTGTCTCCCTGCTCTCTGTCTGTCCTGCATTGTCCCAGCTGGGTCTCTCTCCCTGTGTCTCTTCGTGTGTCTCCCTGTCTGTCCCTCTGTCTGTCCTGCGTTGTCCCAGCTGGGCCTGTCTCCCCGGCTCTCTGCCTTCAGCTCTGTTCGCCGATTTCTCGCCAGCCCATCTCTCTCTCAGCCTGTCTCTTGACTTGCAGGAGGAAGAGGAGGTGGAGACAGCTCCTCCGGCAGGAGAGAGGAAGGAGGTCAGTGCTGGTCCCACCCTGCCTCCTGTCCTGTCTGTGGTGGAGTTTCGCCGTCTTGTCTGTCCCTGGGTCTCAGTGTCTCTCTCTCTTTCAGCCCTGTCTGTCAGTGTCTCTCTCAGCCTGCTGTCTGTCTGTCCCTGCCTCTCTGTCTCTCTCTCTTTCAGCCCTGTCTGTCAGTCTGTCTGTCCCTCGATCTCAGTGGCTCTCTCTCGGCCTGCTGTCTGTCTGTCCCTGCCTCTCTGTCTCTCTCTCTTTCAGCCCTGTCTGTCAGTGTCTCTCTCCTCCTCCTCTCTGTCCTGTGGTGTCCAGGCAGTGTGTCTCTCTCCTCCTCCTCTCTGTCCTGTGGTGTCCAGTGGGTCAGTATTAGTGGGCTACACCCAGGCTCACTCACTGCGAGTGTGATCTCAGCAGAGTCTCTGTGCTCTTGGAACACTTGACTCACCTGTCTCTCTCTTTCTCTCCCTGTGCTGTCCCTCTCCTGCCCCTTCTCTCCCTCCTCGGACTCCAGCTGGAGGAGGTCCAATCACCACCTCCTGTGAGACAGAAGAAAAAGAAGGTGGGTAATGCTCTGATCCTCTCTTTACTCCTGTCCAGTGTCCAGTCAGTGTCCAGTCAGGGTGTCTGTATGAACCCCTCTCTCTCTCAGTGCAGTGTTCATGTCCTGGAGTGTCCAGTCAGTGTGTCTGTATGAACCCCTCTCTCTCAGCGCAGTGTTCATGTGCTGGAGTGTCCAGTCAGTCAGGGTGTCTGTGTGAACCCCTCTTTCTCTCAGTGCAGTGTTCATGTACTGGAGTGTCCAGTCAGTGTGTCTGTATGAACCCCTCTCTCTCTCAGTGCAGTGTTCATGTACTGGAGTGTCCAGTCAGTCAGGGTGTCTGTGTGAACCCCTCTCTCTCTCAGTGCAGTGTTCATGTACTGGAGTGTCCAGTCAGTGTGTCTGTATGAACCCGTCTCTCTCTCAGTGCAGTGTTCATGTCCTGGAGTGTCTAGTCAGTGTGTTTGTATGAACCCTCTCTCTCTCAGTGCAGTGTTCATGTCCTGGAGTGTCCAGTCCGACTCTTAACGTGACTCTCCTGTCTCTGCTTCAGAAGCTGCGTGTCGGTGGAGACAGATGATCAGGATGAGCCGATGGAGGCGGCGGAGACCGTGGGTCAGGAGAGGAAGAGCGAGGGAGAGGAGGAGCAGGCTGCCGGGAAGGACAAGAAGAAGAAGAGGAGGTGCAGGTGAGCAGACAGGGGGGCGCCGCCCGGTCGTGTCTGTGATTCAAGGAGGAGTCTCCTCTTGCAGTTTGATGTCATGGTGACGTCTGTGTCTGTGTCCCTCACACCTGCAATAACAATATTCTTTCCAGGTTCCTTTCCTGGTTCTGTGCCAGCTAAGATCTGGACTGGACTGGACTAGACTGGACTGGACTGGAGCCAAGGGACACCAGACTGGACTGGACCGAAGCCGAGGGACCCCAGTCTGTGCTGGACCGAAGCCGCGAGACCCCAGACTGTGCTTGACTGAAGCTGAGGGACCCCAGACTGTGCTGGACTGAAGCTGAGGGACCCCAGACTGGGCTGCACTGGAGCTGAGGGACACCAGACTGGACTGGACTGGAGCTGAGGGGCCCCAGTTTGTGCTGGACCGAAGCTGAGGGCCCCAGACTGTGCTGGACTGAAGCTGAGGGACCCCAGACTGGACTGGACCGGAGCTGAGGGACACCAGACTAGACTGCACTGGAGCTGAGGGGCCCCAGACTGTGTTGGACCGAAGCTGAGGGACCCCAGACTGGACTGGACCAAAGCTGAGGGACCCCAGTCTGGACCGAAGCTGAGGGACCCCAGTCTGGACCGAAGCTGAGGGACCCCAGTCTGTGCTGGACCGAAGCTGAGGGACCCCAGACTGTGATGGACCGAAGCTGAGGGACCCCAGTCTTGACTGCACTTGAGCTGAGGGGCCTCAGACTGGACTGGACTAGAGCTGAGGGGCCCCAGACTGGACTGGACTGGAGCTGAGAGACACCAGACTGGATTGGACTGCAGCTGAGGGACACCAGACTGGTCTGGACTTTTGTAAAGCATCAATAAAGCATCAATTTTTAAAAAAAAATCTGTTTAGCTTTTGGTTTTTTCCCTCCCCCCCCCCCCCCCCGGGTTGCTGCTGGGAGAGGTGTGAGTGGGGCCAGCAGGGGGCGCTCTCACCCTGTGGTCTGTGTGGGTCCTGATGCCCCAGTATAGTGAAGGGGGACACTGGACTGTAAACAGGCGCTGTCCTTCGGATGAGACGTCAAACCGAGGTCCTGACTCTCTGTGCTCATTAACAATCCCGGGGTGTCTCTGGAGAAGAGTAGGGGTGTTACCCTAGTGTCCTGGCCTGATTCCCCCCCTGGTCTTGACCCATCATGGCCTCCTAATCACCCCCCCTCTCTGAACTGGCTCCATCCCTCTGCTCTCCTCCCCACTGAGAGCTGCTGTGTGCTGAGCGGACTGGAGCATCATCCAGGTGGGGGCTGCACACTGGGGGGGCTGGAGGGGATCACCCTGACCTGGGAAGAGCTCTGAGGGGAGGGTGCATACTTATTAATTATTATTATTCGTGCTGCACTGGGCTTCAGTCCTGGTAGTGAGAGGGGGACTCTGTGATCAGGACAGATACTTATGACTGTATAATAATACACGATACAAATGGAAAACAGGGTAGCGCTGTAGTCCCTTCGAAACGTTTTGAACTGCCAGAAGAAGTTTTCACAACCCGGACTCGAGAAGGTACAGGTCTTCTCCCATCGTCCGGAGCAAGGTGAGAGGCCACCCCCTCGGGGAACAGTATCCCAGATGCACCCCCCGCCACCACCCAAAACGACACACACTTCTGTGACGATTGGGAGACCCCGGTTCGACCAGCCCCTGCGGTGGAGGAAACGACCCGCTGGAGAGAACACGCAGACTCTACACAGAAGGGTCACCTCGGCATTTATTCCAACAGCAAAACAACACCAGAGAGAAACGGTCTCCGAAAGAGAAGCGCACACCGGGAAAAACACGACGGGGTCATTACAAATGGGAATAGGAGTTGTTTTTTTCTTTTCCGGACGTCAGTTGTATCGTGTCCTGGTGATTTCTCCCGTTTCGAACGGAGTTTAATGTCGCGTTTCTACTTTATTAGAGAGAGGCACTGAACTTTGGGGAACGTGACATCCACCCAGTATTACTAGTAGGTTGATAAATATAAATGTTCTTTTTCCCCCCGTATGATACCTCACGAAATATAATGATGGCCAACTCCTTAAGTCGAAATTTAAACCCTTCTCACGCTACAAGACAGTCCGTCAACATCGCCGCGGCCCGAAGCGCGACCTTCGGTATGACGTTGGCGGAAAAGGGGGTAGGGTAAGTACGTCACAGCCGGGGGAAGCCCCTATCACGTGAGAGGGGTGCGGCGGGCGACGAGCCCCCGGGGGCGAACAGAAGTTGATTTGCGTGGGGTGTGGAAACACTACACGACCGGGCAAGCGAGCCGTTTTTTTTTTTGTTTTGTTTTTTCCAGAACATCAGAACAACCGCAGAGATGACCATCGATCCACCTCCAGACGTTTTGTTTTTTGTCCTCTTTGGCCCCCAAAATAAAAAAAAAACTGGGATCCATCGTGGCGTTGCCAAATTAAAACGTCAACCACTTTTCGGGCTTTCGTGCTGTCCATGATGAAACCGTCATGGTTGTGTAAGCATACGTTACGTCACAGACCGGCGGCGCTCGGACGTGAGGAGTGTCGTTACGTTTTTGAAACGGGCACGTCAGACAAGATCTCTGACAAGATCTCCGAAAAACCCAAACCTGTAAGATTCAATTTCAATTCAGTTTTTTATATAGCGCCTTTCACAACAAGAATGCCCCAAGGCACCGAACAAAGGAGTTGTTCCACACCCCCGCCACCCTCAGTGTACAGTAGAGCCCCCTGTACTGACTGGAGGAGCTCACCCAGCTGTGTCTGGAGAGAAGCCGGGGTATCGGCTTCAACCACAGGGCTGGGCGGCTTGTTCCCCACCCCCACCCCCTTCTGTGTACAGAAGAGCCTCCTGTCCTGACTCCAGTGAGTGAGTGAGTGTGTGTGTGTCCTGTGATGGACTGGTGTCCTGTCCAGGGTGTGTGAGTGTGTGTGTCTGTGTGTCCTGTGATGGACAGATGGTACCAAGCCTGGACACCCATGAGACACTGGCTTCCTCAGAAGACTCTCACGGAGGGCACACTGTCCCTAACCCAGGTCCAGAAGAAACTACAGTGATCTATAATTCCTGCACCTGGGAAGGGTTTATGACGTCTATGTCCGGCGCCCGCGCCCGTGGACCGGCGGTTTGGCGTCGCGCTCCGCAGCTCGAGCTTCGGTGCGAGGCAGGGCGGGAGGGAGTCGATGTGGCCTCGGCGCCATCTTTGCTGGTGAGTCAATTGTGAACGTTGCGGTACAATAAACCATCAATAAACCTTTTCCCACCCCGTCCAGTATTTCTGTCGCGGCCCACGTCCCTTACAATCGACAAACTATAAAAAAAACAGTAGCCCTTCGCAACATTACACGCCATTTTTTTTATTTTAAACGTCCGCTAGATACGCAGGTGGCTCGATACCTGTCTTATCCTCGCCGGCGTCTTTATACCGGCAAGTGAATTTTATTTGGGGTCCCTCAGAATTGTGACAGAAATGTCAGTGAACCACAATAAAAAACGAAACTTTTTTTTAAAGGCGGTGAATGGATTTTCTGAGTAACCGTGTAGCGACTAACGTAAGGAAAAAAAAGTTGTCTTTCCCTACGAAGACGTTTTGGTACAGGACTTTCTTTAAATATCGGTTGTGCATAGCGTTTTACAAAAAGTTGATGATGATCTTGGAGATAATTGCAAAGGAAAATTGAGATAACTACCAAAACATTACGTGTGAAACGACAGGAAAGAACTTTGAACCCACAAAGAAACAAAGGTATGAAATATTGCCTCGTCATGGGGGGTTGATAATTGTAGTAAGTGTTCCTAATTTTCGTAAAGAAATGTATATTATGGGAGTCACACGTGAGATTTAGTGTATATACGTTTCATATTGTGCATATATACGGGGTTAAAAAGTGGAATGAGTATGATTATAAACTCGTGTGTCCTATAATCAGATAATTTTTGAACAAGCTTTGATTAGACAGGTGAAAAACAACATCAGATCCTTTTTTTTAATATATTCTCACGTCTGAATATCAGCTTCTCCCCTCTGGCCAACATTTCAGGGCTCCCAGGTGTAGATCCCAAATTGAAACAAATATTAATTTGTTACCCAGTTAGACAGTTAATAGAAGTGAGTGACCAGGGTAAATAAAGGTGGGTCAGTGTAAACTGTTTATTCTGGACCAGACTTCGTCATGTGTGATATGTCATGACTTCTTATATTAAGTTTTATCTTTATATTTAGTTCTACATGTGTAATAGATGCGATGTGTGTCCATAAAAAGGTTTCTCCAGGGGAAAATCAAGTTGGTTTTAAAACCGTGTTTCCTTTTTAGGGTACGTTTGCATTCCAAGTGTGGGGTTTTTGCCTTTTTATCATATTTTGGATGTGAATCCGTGGTATTTTTGCTGAGACAAGTTGCCTTTCTTATACGCGGAGGGATCTGCTCGTGAGATGTCCGCTTGGTCCATTTCTGAGCTCAGTATAAGGTGTAGAAAGCATGACTGTCATCATAACCCGCCTCTCACCCAGGTGTGGAATAATGTTGTGACTATTGCTTCAGCAATAACATGCTGATTGCATGTTTCTAGATGGGTATAACAGAGATCTCAACTACTGAGGGGCCTTATTAATAAAGTCTCCACAGCCGAAGCGTGCCGTCACCTCTTTTACGACGCTGCTTTTTTTCCCTTGCGTTTTTCTCTTCTTCCCACGTTCTCTCTCTTCAATGCCTTCGTCCCCGCTCTATTTCACTTCAGCCTTTCACTCTTGCTTCCTTCCAATGAGGACGGAGCTGCGGGAGAAAGGGCGCTATAGAGGATCGCTGTGGAGAGCTGCTGCTGTGCTTTGACATCTGAGCTCTGTGGAAAACGATCTCAATACAATTCTGAAAAACGCGACTCTCCGAACGCCAGCCGAACAAGTCTCCACAGCCGAAGCGCTGTGTCTCTTTTCAGCTGGTGATAAACCTTTCCTCGATCCTTTGTGGACTTGTAAAACTGTTCCTGATCAGAATAAAAAACGCTCCCGCTAATACACAAGCACCCGTGTCTCGCCAAAGCTGACAAATAAACAGACGGACAAGCCGCACTGCACGTGTGAACAGGGGAATGAGCGAGCGAGCGGGGATAGGGCGCCTCCTGCGCTTAAAAGCTTACAGCACCTGGTATTCCCAGGCGGTTTCCCATCCAAGTACTAACCAGGCCCATCCCTGTTTAGCTTCCGAGATCAGACGAGATCAGGCGTGCTCAAGGGGGTGTGGCCGTAAACGAGAGCAAGGCTCGCTGGCACCCTTCTTATTGAGAGGACAG
The DNA here is from genome assembly GCF_059453375.1 of Lepisosteus platostomus. Classification (NCBI taxonomy): domain Eukaryota; kingdom Metazoa; phylum Chordata; class Actinopteri; order Semionotiformes; family Lepisosteidae; genus Lepisosteus; species Lepisosteus platostomus. The sequence goes on from NC_142615.1 coordinate 54,535,151, forward strand.
CTCCGTCACCTCTTTTACGACGCTGCTTTTTTTCCCTTGCGTTTTTCTCTTCTTCCCACGTTCTTTCTCTTCACTGCCTTCGTCCCCGCTCTATTTCACTTCAGCCTTTCACTCTTGCTTCCTTCCAATGAGGACGGAGCTGCGGGAGAAAGGGCGCTATAGAGGATCGCTGTGGAGAGCTGCTGCTGTGCTTTGACATCTGAGCTCTGTGGAAAACGATCTCAATACAATTCTGAAAAACGCGACTCCCCGAATGCCAGCCGAACAAGTCTTGAAGTGGAAATCTAATAAGTAAATTGATTCTTAAAATGTAGAGAGCTTTGCAAAGAAATATATTGGGGCTTTTAGATAATATATTTAAAGGATGTAATTGCTGTGCTACAGTACGTGCAGAATTTTAGAAAACAGTGCGTCAACAAAGTACACTGTTTAGGTTACTTTAGAAGACAATGTACCAAAACAATATATGCTGTCTGGGTCGTTAGAATTAGCTGAAAGTAACTGATAAGCTTTGAATAACATATCTAGTGCTTCTTCTTTCGCTTTTTGATGTAATCTGTTTTCTTTTAGGGAAAGTGGAAGTTTTAGAAGGGACAAAGCGCTGAGCTTTTTTTACAGCGCAACGTCTTATGAAAACCCTGTACTGCTTGTAACAAATTGAGTCTCTGGTTGCTCCCAATATTGAAATAAAGACCTTACTCAGGTGAGAACTCTCTCTTGTGGCTTCCTTGATAGTTATATTTCCATGACACCGGTTTTAATGTCTGTAGATTGTATCTTATTTTTATTTTTTGTTTTGTTTCATGTTCATATTATGTGTTTTCACCCAGTTGACTCCAGTTAATAACAGTTCACCCAGTTAATAGCCACTTTTTATGCGCGAAAAACGGGTGATCTTTCTATCTCGTGATCAGCTTAGTATCTTTCTGTAACTTTTTTTCTTCTTAATTAAACGTTTAAAATACATGAATTTCATAAAGACAACACACGTTTCAAACAGAAAAAAATCATATTCTGTTCTCTTCCTGGTATGTATAACAGATCAGCAGGTCTTATTTTCCCAATTGCTTTTTTCCACTGTATTTATCATATTGGCAAGCCAATGTCCTCTCTTAGCTAGGTAATGTTACTTGTGGATGTGCTTCTGCGTTGCGTAGAAGCACATGTATCCATAGAAAGTGTATTATACTACTATTTGAGCTACAGTACATAAAAATAATTATATCGTTATTAATTTCTTTAGGTACGTGATTCCATATTATATTCCCTATTAATCAAATTCTAAAAGTATGCTTTTGTTTACTCCGATAACGAGCACATTCACAGAAAATGTTAATATCTTATGACTTCTCACAAAGTATATAAAGTTAAGATGGTCAGAAGGAGCATGTAAAAACGTTTCCGAAACGTGGTAAAATCTTACTACATGTAAGACTTTGATGCTTAAAATGTTTAGGAAGAAAGTGGAATACTGGTGTGTATTTTTTCTTTAAACTACCAATACCAGCCATATACAGTTTACACTATATGTTTATGTTCCTAAATTAATATAGTTTATGGTGGTGTATCGTGGTTGTAGAGGTTTGATGGGTTTACTGAGACAATTATTAATTGTAGCAGTAATCACGAGGTTGTTCGTTGTGGCTTTTAGAAAATCAATCGTCAGAACAACTAACAATGCACACACACGGGTTCAATACACGAGATACATTTATTCATATAAATTGTGCACCAAACATATACTAGTCTGCCTGGATACGAGCGGCAGACCTTACTGTGAGGGTTATCAATATACAAGGTATATAATCTCGAAGAGATGCCAACACAAGGAGATACACAACAGAGAATATATGTCAATATATATCATTCGGTTACCAAATCGCTAATCAGTGTTATTACCCACTGTTACTCTAAACTCGGAAGTAAATACATTACTCATGAATTAAATTGATAACAACTTGTGTTGAGGTACAATTGAATTCTCGAGACACAATGTAGAACATGGGGTTTACTTATCCACTGTGTATGGATTTGGAATCTCCCGGCACGAACACCAAACCAGCTGACAGGCTCTGTTGCAGCCTCTGTTCCAGCGGTTGTCCAATGGGCATTGTCCCGGCGTCCTCTGGCTTCCGGCCAACCAGTTGAGGTACAGCTCGGAGTAGGACGGGCGGTGTCAGAGCAAGAGGCTCCTTCTCGCTGCCTTTCCGCTGTGTTGCAGAGCCCCGAGAGGGAACCGCGCACACTTTTTGGGGGGCGGGGAACCGCGTTCGCGCTCTGCCCCCGGTCTCTTGCGCGAGTACTAAATCTCACGGCGCCAGCCAGCGGCCAGGAGACAAATACAATATCGCGGGACAGGGGGGCCTCGTCATTGATTGTTACATATGAGACGGGGATTAGGAGGAGACCCCGACTGATTGGTAAAGGGGAACACTAACACCAGAGAGACACCCCCGGCGTCTCTTTTTGAGAGACGCCCTCGGATTTCTTAATGGCCAAGGAGGGTCAGGACCTCGGTTTTATGCCTCCCCCGAAGGACGGCGCCTGTTTGTACAGCAGAGTGTCGCCATCAGGATGCTGGGGCATAAGAAAGCCACACAGACCGCAGGGTGAGCGCTCCCTACTGGTCCCAGTCACACCTCTTGCAGGAGCAGCAGCAACCTGAGCTTTTCCGGGGGGAATCTCCCATCCGGGTGCCGGCTAGGCTCACACCTGCTGGGCTGCCGTGGGTGAGCCCAGTCGAGAGTCGCAGGGTGAGATCTAGTCACCGGGGAGAAACGATACAAGCGAAGGATTACTCGGTTCCCAGCACTTGAAAAGACCGACAAATGACTCATTCCCGCCGGAGCTGAATGTACCTGAATTCCCCCGCCCCGCTGTGTTTGCTGTATTGTCTTTGAAGCCGGCCCCCGAGACGAGACGGGCTGTTCCTGTGCCCCAATTAACACTTTACAGGTGCCATTCCCCGGCATTGTGGCCATTGTCGGTGGTCACACGCGATAAGATAAGGTGGAGGAGAGTGGGGCATGCCCAGCGCCAGACATTCAAGGAGGTCTGCAGATGTGTAGGAAACGGCGCGCTCGTTTTCTCATTTTGCCCACTCTTTTGAGTGTTAGTGTGGCGTGTGAGTGTGCGAAAGAGTGGGCCCAGCAGGAGGCGGTGGTGTGCGGGGCGAGGAGCAGGCCTAGGCTGCGCGCTTTGTGCTGTGGGTGCGGGCCGCTTGCAGGGGCTTGTACAGCTCATACTTACCTGGCAGGGGGGATACCTTGATCAGCCTGTAGGTGGAGTAGTTGGATTGTTTTCTTGTTTTGTGGAAGCAGTGTTTGTTTTTCAGTTTTCGAAATGGCAACCTTTGGATCCCGCAAGAATGCTGTGTGTTTTGAGCTTTTGGATGACCTCTTCATGGACCGTATGCAGTTCAGCAGAAAAGTGATGCAGAAGGAACTTGGCTTTGAACCTCGGCACTTGGATTTCATCTTCGCTCTCCCAGGTCAGAAAGCATTTGAGGTTGTTTTTGCTACCTATTCTCTGTTTGAACAATGTGTGGATGTGTTTGAGGCAAAAAGAGGGAAAGTTCCTGCCCTTGAGAAGATCAACTTGCAGCCTCTGACACAGAGAGAGAGGAAAACGGTGCATGTTATTATGTTCTCGGAACTGGCAAAGACGGAGGACATTCACACCTGGCTTAACCAGTACTGCACCGTCCACCATGGAACTGAGGTTAGAGATGTTGACGGTATAAAAACAGGAGCAAGGAAATTCGAGGTTCGCTTGCTACCGGACAATGTAAATGGAGGCTTAAGGCACCTGCCCTCTACAATCCAGCTGGGCGCCTGCAATGGCTATGTTTTTTATGTGGGACAACCAAAGGTGTGTCGGTGCTGTGGTGCTGTGGGACACCTGGCATCATCCTGCACTGTGAAATGCTGCAAGACCTGTGGCAAACAGGAACATTTAGCCTCTGACTGTTCAATGCTGCCAAAGTGCAATTTATGTGGCTCGGAAGGACACGTTTTTAAGAACTGCCCTCACGCCTACGCCAATAAACTCAAAATGAGAAAGGATGAGGCAGTGCTTGTTTCAGCCAAACCGGCCCGAAAAGCCAAAGCAAACAACAAGTCAAACAAAGAACCCTTGTTGGACAAAGACTCTCAGCCTCCAGCCAGGATCAGTCCTGCTGTGGCTCCGGGGCAGGTGGAAGAGAAATCCACTATGCCCCCACAACCGCAGACTGCACCAGACAAGCACGAGGGTTTGAAAACCCCCGAGAACAGCGAGGACCCCTCCCCCACTCCTGCTCCTCAGAACGAGGGCCAGTGTGGGACCCCCCGGTGGAGCGGGTCCAGCGAGGATACCCAGGATTCAGCGGAGCTGCTTTTCTCAGACTCTGCAAGGGCTACAGATGTCCTCCTCTCCTCCATCCAGTCCATCACGGAGGATCTGCAGCAGCTGGTGGGTGAGGGGAAAGAGGAGACTGGTGCATCGGCTGCACCTCTTTCCCCTCAGTGCTCCCAGGAGCTGGACTTGAGGAAAAGGAAAAATGACTCTGTTTTCTCCCTGAGCGAGGAGGAAGGAGAGCATGGTGATGGGGACAGCTGGAACCCCTCCACCCCTCCCTCTACCCCCTTCCTTGAAATGGACTCCGTGAACGCTTTTACTGCTGCCACCCTGATGAAGGCTCATTCAGAGGATGGCTGGCAGGAAATTGGTAAGAAGAAAAAGAAAAAGAACAAGGTAACAGGTGAGACAGAAGAGAAATGTGTTTTGTAAAGACTGGTTCCACTTTCTTATGTAATATGGTTCTAAACATAATTTCTCTTAACACCAGAGGTATCAATGACAGAGTTAAATGCCAGTCTGTCTTTGATTACCTCCAGCAGAGAGAGGGAGATGTGTTGATGTTGCAGGAGTGTGCTTTAGCCTATCAAGAGAGGTATAAAAGCTTTGAAGATAGGTGGGATAAAGGGCCTTCTGTTTGGTCAGGGGACAATAACAACAGAGCCTCTGGCGTGGCCATTCTTTTCAAAGGATGGGCATTCAAATTGAAAAGTATTCAGAGGGTCATAGATGGCAGGTTGCTGTGTGTGGATGTGGAATGGGGGACCGTTAACCTGCGGCTAATCAATGTGTATTGCCCTACTGACGTGGGAGGAAGGGTGGAGCTACTCAAGGCACTCTCCCCCCTATTGTTATGTAGCACAGACGTGATAGTGGGAGGGGATTTTAATTGTATCTTAGAGCACACAGACAGGCAGTCTAGCTCTCCGATAAAATTGGATTCCAGCTCACTGGCCCTGCAAAACTTAGTTCAAGACTTTAAACTCTCAGACACATATAGATGTATATATCCCACAACAGCAGGATATACATGGTCAGGGAGGAATAGCAGCTCCAGAATTGACTATTGCTTTGTCTCAGAGAGAGTGAAAGTTGTTGGGGTCACTCTTCAGCCTGTCTTCTTCTCAGATCATCAGGCTTTAGGGTGCAGAGTGGAACTCCAGGGCGGGACTGTCTTTGGCCCAGGCCTCTGGAAACTCAACACAAAGCTGCTAGAGAACGAGGGGGTAGTATCCCGCTACAAGGAGAAACTATCACAGTGGCTGTCCTTGCAGTGTCTGTACGGGTCAGTAGGTGAGTGGTGGGAGGAGGTGAAGGTGAGGACAAAGGCCTTTTTCATGGCTGAGGGAAGGAAGGCTGCTGCCAGACGGAGAGGAGTGCTAGCCAGGAAACAGAGGCAGCTGCAGCGTCTCTACACAATGCTGCACAGTGGCTTCGATGTGCTTGAGGATATCACCCTTTTAAAAAAGGACATCCGGAGCATAGCCGAAGAAAGCAGTCGAGGAGTGCTGTTAAGAAGCAGAGTGCAGTTCTTGGAAGAAAATGACAAGTGTACTCGCTTCTTTTTCAGGAAAGTGGTAGGCTCCAAGTCTGTCATGGAAAGTGTAGTTGATGAGGAGGCTGAGTGCTATCCTCTCCTGCATCGAGGCCTTCTTGTCACGGACGTCCAAAGGGACTAACCGTGGGGAGCAGGAGGGCAGAAAAAGACCCATATGCGTAGCGGCGAGACGGGAAAAAGGCGGATGTGGGGCGCCCTGGTGCTAGGCGGGTCTCAGGACATCCGAACGTCAGTGCTGAGCGAGGACAGAGTGCAAGACCCGGAAATATATAGCCCAAGGGAAAGAGAGGGACAGGAAGGACAGCAGACCAGAAACTAGGGACAGGACAAAGAAGGACCGCCCTCTGGCTGCAGAGGGCGTGACACTTCTACTCAAGACTGTACAGCTCTACAGAGGTAAAGGATGAAGAAATTCATTTTTTTACCTCAAAGCTAGAAAACGTTTTGAGTGAAGAAGATAGGGAAGTACTTGAGGGGGATTTGACAGTAGAAGAGCTGAGAGGCTATGGAGAGCTTACAGAAGGGGAAAACTCCGGGTGCTGATAGGCTCCCTAAAGGGGCGTCTGCTTTTACTACTTGCACGAATGAAGGCAAAAAAAAGCCAATCGATGTGAATGAACGGCACTTTACAGAGGAGTACTGCCTGACTGGATGGTTGATGAACGACAGAGGCCACTCCAAGCTCTTCTCGGTTTTCTTCAATGACTTACTAAGGATCTTCTTCACATTCGCCCATGCAGGGGAAGCCAGTTACACCAAAGCAAACGCAGGAAAGTGCAATTCAAGCAGAGACCAGGAGGGACTTGTTTACACCGAGAGTGGTCGGAGAATGGAACAATGCGCCCAGCCCTGTTGCTGGAGCCGATTCTTGATGAGATCTTGGGCTCACTAAGAAGCCCCCGCTGGATGCTAATATTTCTGTTGTTCTTGCAGGTCCTGCGCTGCTTTTGAGCCGACAGAGCTCGTCCTGGTCTGTCGGCACAGCCCAATTGCAAATGATCGGTTCCAGTTACAGAAGAAACGTGCGTTTGGTACTGTTGTAACAGAAGGAATAAGGTTCTTGATCCCAAGATGAAGTAAAACAGATGAGTTTATTGCATGCAAGGAACAATATAGCCGAAGTCTTGTTTCCCGCAAGAAACAACAAAACCGAAGTATTGTTCGATGTGCCGATACAAACTTTTAGGTTATATAGTCCTTGCTTGCTGCTTCAGACGTCATTCGATGTTATGGTAAGGGGGGGGGGTCATGATATTTGGCCAGTTAAGAGGCCCTGGCCAAATGGTCAGTTTAAGATTATGCCCCCATGGGGTTCCTTGTTCGCATCTGGAATCCTTATCAGTTAACCCCCTTTCCTGCCATAAACCCCTGTTGCTTAGAAGTCTAATTTTCAGGCAGAACTGACTTAAGTTAACCCTTTTTACATCTTATCTCTTACTTCATCCCCCCCTTATAAAATATGGCATACGTCAGGACTGCCTATTTTTACACATACAATGTCAGGGCAGATCTTTCCTTTTTAGATGTACAGGTATGCATTACCATGACATTGTGCGTTCCACGGTTACAACAAGATGTTATTGATGTTTTTGTACAAGTGATAGTTACAATTATACATATAAAACAACCCTAATCCTACAAATACATAAAGTCCTACTCCAGGACCCAAACACAGACCTCAGCCATGTGGAGATCTATCGTCAGGATCTTGGAACAGCAATATTGACCCAACTCCGATTATAATTTTTTGGCTGACAGATATGCCAACACCCGGAATGTATTGATACCATATCCCCAGTAATGCTCCTCAGGCCTAACAAGCACACTGTTGGTCTTAGGAAGCATCAGACACAGAAACGGTAACAACATCCTTCTTTCTGTTCACTCAGTCTCTGGTGCCGTGGGTCGGTGCAAGTGCGATGCGCGGATCCAGCGATCTCATCCTGTCATTCAGATGGCACAATCAGTAGTTGGTGGCACTTGATATGGTCCGTCCCAGCAGGATTGCAACGTCTGGCAGGGTATCTCTTCTTCACCTACACCCACTCGCCAGGTATACGGTCGTGTCTCCCCTCTACTGGAGGTCCCCAAGCGTCCGGCATCTGTTCACGAGCCCTGTGCACCGCTTCAGTTAACAAACCTACAATACTTTAATAGAGAGTTAGTTAATTCATCAGTGCGTTAGCCAAACTTGGCCTCCAGGGAGTTTCTTTGGGTGCCCGTGATGATCTCAAATGGGCTCAGTCTCACAGTTCTGTTTGCTCCAGCCCGCAAACCGCACAGGACTGCAGGTAGACCATCTACCCACGGTGTTCCTTCAGTTGATATTTCCTTAGTTGGTCTTTCATACTGTGGGTGATGGGAGCAATGTGACTTCTAACTTACCCCTAGTGAGGCAATTACAGCCTGGCACACCTTCCCAGTGTAGTATGCCCCTAGATCAGTATCCAAGGGGCAGGGCAGTCCGTACCACGGGATCATCTTTGTCATACACTTGGGTATGTGCCAGCCCACATCCCATCATTATACAACCCCACATTCTTTACACATTTGTTCTAACCACTATTAAACATCTATTAAAGCCCTCAACCTGAATTCTCCCCTTTCCCCAGTAGAGGTTTCACAGGGGTCTCAGACTCCCGCTCTCCCTGTGGCGCTCGTCTGGCATCTGCATCTGCATGGTTGTTACCTTGAGTTACTGGAATTCTTTATTTATTGTGTTATTTACACCTTACTCAAGCTGCTTCTGTCAGCAGCTGTAAAACTACAAATCAGTTCAGAAACAAGCCCAGTATTCTTAACTGGAGTCCCTGCCGTTGTGAGAGAATCCTATTTCTCCATAGCCATTCAGAATTGTGGCCTACATGCAACAAATACATACAGATGCAGCCATTCAAAGTGAGTGGTACAGACACGTACCAGAGGTAATTGGCTGCGGTGTCGCGCATCATGACGCAAGATGACGCGGGGTACCGCGGTACGTGATTGGTTGACCGACAGGGGCACTTGTGGTCCGTTGGTCTGTCGTAGAAAGATTTACAGTACAGTAAACGTCTTTACTGTGCCCGTTGTAGATATTGAATTTTACCACTGAAGGGAAATCTTAGTAGCTGAGCATAAAAAGAACAGGAGCATACTGTAACGCGTGTGAAGACCATAAACGATATTAATTTTGGAACATAAACATACAGTACTGTATATGGCTGGTCTTGGTACTTTAAAGTAAAAAATACACACCAGTATTCCATTTCTCCCTAAACATTTTAAGCATCGAAGTCTTTAACTAAAGAGATACCGGAGTCAACAAGCATACTTTTAGAATTTGATTAATAGGGAATATAATATGGAATCGCGTATCTAAAGAATTTAATAACGGTATGATTATATTCGTGTACTGCGACAGGGCTGTGTAGGGCTGTTTTGCCTCCCTGTTCATGCGACTTCCCCTGTAGCCTACTGGTCTACGTGCCTGACCAACAACTCACAGATTGGGTGTTCAAATCCAGCTGGTGCTGGACTTTTCTTTTAACAAACATTTCTTCGAAAAAATAGAATAGCGATATTATGGACAATCAATTGACTTTTATATTTCAAAATATCACAACATGATTGATTTTAAGTCATTTTTGATAACAATGAATAGTCACCTTCTTCCCTTCTGACAACGGTCCCTGCTTCTGCTTCCTGCTTCTATTGTGTGTGTGTGTGCAATAGAATACATTTTTATAGAGAAATGGAGGCTGGACAGTATGCGTTACAATATAAACATTTATATTGATTTAAATCGTGTTCTGATTTAAATCGTAAACGCGTGTTTAATTATATGTGTTTTTTAATCATAATCAGGCTAATGCAACATAAATTGATACAGTATCTTTGTCTTCTAAGTATCTTAATAAACTTTCAGCATAAAAGTGGCATCTCAAAGCAATACAGTAGATCGAAAAACAGTTAAAAGGGACCAAAGTAAATACCAGACAAACACAAACGCGTTTTTAATAAAATGCTTTTATTCATTCAGCAGAGAGTGAGAGGGACATCCAGCAGAGAGAGACACACACACCGGTTTCCATTGACAAAATTGTTTTTTTTTCAATTCTTCTTGTCTAACAGGAATGTTTTGTTTGTGGACAGACTGTTAAACTAGAGGAATCGGAGATTCTCAACCCTCTCAACATTATCGACAGACAATGTACAGTGTGTACTATTCTTGTGTTACGGTACATTAATATAAATCTTTATTGATTTCTTTAGATACGCGATTCCATATTATATTCCCTTTTAATCAAATTCTAAAAGTATGCTTGTTGACTCCGGTATCACATTAGTTAAAGACTTCGATGCTTAAAATGTTTAGGGAGAAATGGAATACTGTTGTGTATTTTTTCTTTAAAGTACCAAGACCAGCCATATACTCTATATTTATGTTCCAAAATTAATATCGTTTATGGCCTTCACACGTGTTACAGTATGCTCCTATTCTTTTTATGCTCAGCTACTAAGATTTCCCTTCAGTGGTAAAACTCAATATCTACAACGGGCACAGTAAAGGCGTTTACTGTAAGTCTTTCTACGACAGACCAACGGACCACGAGTGCCCCTGTCGGTCAACCAATCACGTACCGCGGTACCCCGCGTCATCCTGCGTCACGATGCGCGACGCTGTAGCCAATTACCTCTGGTACGTGTCTGTACCGCGCACTTTGAATGGCTGCATCTGTACATCCCTCTTAAATCCCAGAAACACAGAAACTCTGGGGTGTTTCTGTGAGTCAGTACTGGGTTTCTCTGTTCGAGGTTACAAGCAGAAACAATAAAAGCGCTGAAAGCAGGAAGTTATTTCTGCTCGTAGGCATAAACGTGTAAAAATACATTTTCTGATTCCTAAAACCTCATAAAATCCATGTAAGTCTCCCTTTTGTTCCCAATGCATATAACTGAATATAAACCAGTCAAGTTCAGGTACTTTTCTGATGTACAGTATATGAATACACTAGTTCTGGCGCAGCTGTTACAACAAAGATACTTACGAACTTTTTTTTCATACGAGCTCTTGCCGTTTTTAAATTGAATATTTTTTTCATTTCGGTAAATCACACCAAACACCAGCAACACTCATCGTAAGCATCTGACCAATCACATTCCTGAATGTTAAACCCATTAAGTACTTATTTTTAACTTGTTTTAATTATTTTTTAAAAACAATTACACTCCTGTTTTAAGTATTCTTGCCATTTTTAGCATATTGTAAGTGGATTTTTTGCAAACATTTTATTTTTTAAATCATATGAAACACAATCAACCCATTGTAACTTCACATTGATAATTCCTGAGCTTTATAACTGTGTATTATTTCTTTTTACCTTGTTTTAATATTTCTTTTATTATTTTTGCATTTTACAGAGCTTTTTAATATATTGTGAGCATTTTAGTGTCATTTTAAAATAGGACTATCAATGCTCCTGACTTTTAAACCTGTATTTATTCTGACATTATTCTCTCCACCTGCAGATGAGGGAGGTATTTGATTTTAAATTTGTTGATTTGGGGGGAAAATATACATTCATTTCCTTGTATGTATCACCAGTGGGAAGCTTGGCATTTTTGGATGAATTGCAATCTTTACTGCAAGGCCTTCAGACTGTTATAGAAATGACTGTAGATTTAAATGACACATTTGATAAATCAGACAGGAACAGCATAACATATAAAATGGCAGAACCCTCTAAAGTTTTATTTAATTTAAAGCATAAAATTTGCTTTAAAAAGAAAACCACAATTTGTACGATATCATATTTCAATATCGACGTTCAGATGAAGAATTTGAGGATTTGAATATCAATGGAGAGTACATTGATTTTGGGACAATGTTTGCATCTGAATAATCCTTCCTCCTGGAAAGAAGGAAAAAAAAAGTTTTGAGTCTCAGTCTTCAGGATCCCCCCCAAAAAACGTGCAAATTTGTTTCCGATGTATTTTGGATAAAGATATAACTCTCATAGAAGATACATTTTATCAGTTGAATGCAGTCGATACTTTCAACTTTTTATATGATGATAGGACCTACATTTAGGGCTCAGTACTGATAACACTGCTGCTATTGATGGAGTAGAAATAACTGATGTACTGGCAGTTTTTTTTTCTGAGGCAAGAAGTCCTAGAACACCTCCTAAAAATGTTAAGATTCAGAGCAAGAAATATTTTTCCACCTCACCTAATGCTATTGCATTAACGAGGCTGAAGTTGGCTTCTTATTCGCCAGCTGCTGCTTTGCGTTTTTCGTTCCATCTTAAATGCTGCTGCTGTGATGTTATGTCGTCTTTCGCCTGTAGATGGCTCTCTACAGTCATTTTTAAAAATACTTATCCGGATGTATTACTGGACATTTCCTCGGTAAAGGGGAATATGTAAGTAGAGACTGTCCAAATTGCATTTTTGTATGAAACACATTTCAGAAACACAACTCACAATAAAACAAACTGGCATGTTATACCACGAGTAAATAAGACAAAGGCAAAACGTAAATTCACTTTCTGCATTTTTTCCACGACCTTGCCTTCTGATCATAAAAAGTCTCAAACTCTTGCATTTTACAAGAAATTTTAATATAGCAGTTTTAAATGGAACATTTAGAACATGGCATATGAGACTATATGATTAACTGAGGATGAGCAGAGGGTGATCGAACCTACCTCCTGGTTATAAAAATGTCTAAAAATTCTGACACAGATGTGTGAGAGACAATGGAAAAGACTATAAAAATCCTGAACTTCAGGACATTGTACTGTACCGTTTTTTAAATACGACCCTCTGAGCATGGCATGTGAGAAAATGGCATGTGAGAATGCATTGGGAAAAGGTGAATGCAATTTCTGCTGAATTGCTATGGCCCACCCTCCTGATTACAAACTTGTCTCACAATTCTGACACTGAGGTGTGAGACACAATGTAACAGACACTATTAAATTGTGAAGTACAAGAGATTATACTGTTACATTTTTTTTTATATTGACCCTCTGGCATGTGAGGACTTGTAGTCAACAAAATAGCACACATTCTGCCAATTTGCTTTGTCCCTCCTTCCTCGTTACCAAAACATCTTAGTATACCGACACTAAGGTGAATGTCTCTAAATCCAGAATTAAGTTGTCAAAGTATATCGGAGTCAACCGATACTGATCAGGTTCTGCTGATGCTGAGCCCGCAGCCTTCACCATAAGGTCCAATTCCCCAAGCCTGCTGACCTTATATGTCCATCCCTTCTCGTCAAAATTCGTATTTTCACAGGGTACCTTTCAGAAATTGCAGTATAGAATGAAAAAAACTCCAATAGATATCGGCCACTGTTGGCGATTTTCCTTTAAGATAGATAGATAATACTTTATTAATCCCGTAGGGAAATTGACAAATGATTCTCCAGAAAGTTTACAGAGTGTATCACTTTCACTGAGACCGAGAAGTGTTAAGCTGTACGTGAGTCTTTGTGGTTTGGTTGTTAACCAAAAGGGTGGTGGTTTGAGACCTCCCAGGGACACTATGAGCCTTTTAATGAACACACCCTCTTCACTTTATTTCTCCATGGCCGGTCTTGTACCGCAATCAAATACAGAGCCCGTAGGGGGCAGTAGGCCCGCATATATAGCTCACTGTGTATATAATGAAGAAGCGGAGGTTAGTTTCTCATCTGCATGTTGCAGAGCCTTACACAACTCGTACCAACAGTTGGGGTTTGATCCCTGCACGGGCTATTAGTTGAAAGACCATTGTAAATGACGTGTAACAGATTTATCCAGCTGGCTTTTATGTTTCATACTAAATTGCTATCTTGAAACCAAAATAATTAGAAATATGGAACACAACTGTTGTTCCCCATGAAGGAAAGCTGTTTTACACTGACGTCACTCCTTTTTATTTAATCCAGATTTTAAAAACAACTCCGTCCTATCAAAGGAAAATGTTACACAAAAGTTGGAAAGCACACTCTGAATCCATCTGTGTATTTGATTTACGCAAACCGTTCAAGGCTGCCTATGTTAATCGTAAGTGTATAGATGAAACATTTAATATATTGATCAGTTTAAATCAAAATGCTTTACTACTACAAGAGAGAAGTATAGTATGGAGGATGCGACAAATGTGTGATTTCTTGGAAGAAAACTACTTTTCTTTGCGTTCGAAATTAAGTGAAACAGTTGACACACAAACCCTTTGTCTTTTTTAAAGAGATTATATCTTTAAACAGACAAATGTATAAAATGTGTTTTTTTTTACCTAGAGATTTTGGACAGGGGCGATGTATTACTAGTAGAGGCTGCTGACTAATTAACACTGTACTGTCTGGAGATCAGCTCCATTTGCAATAAAAAAAACGTGCGTAACAAAGCTGGAGAGCAGCTGAACTTGTGCTCAGTAGTCAGTATGGTGCTGAGGGTTCAATACTGGCGTTGTTGTATTAGCACGAGCTGCACAGGCTCTGAATCAGACCATTTCAATTAGTCTGATCAGTGCAGGACAAGTCAATGTAGAATTATTGCTTTGTCTGTCTCTTGTTTGTATATAAATGAATGTCTCTGACAACTTAATGTTAGTTTTTAATTTAGTTTTAGTTTTACGATGTAAGTCATGCGTTGATATATGACATGTCTCATTCCTGATTCAGCTCATGCTCCATAGGAGAGAAGAGATTCCTCCTGTTTCTCGTACAACCATATCAGAACAGAAGCCCATGTCACCCAGCTCTGATTCAAGATCGAGTTGCATCTTCAACATTTTCTTTTTGTTTCTGATCATAATTTTCTTTAGTTATGATCAATATTGAACTTTTTCTAAATAAAACAAAACTAATCAAACATGCAGGCAGATTTTTGAAAAGTATTAGGAGTTGACAGGGCCCTCCTTTGGAATAGTCGTCAGAAAATGTGAGAAAAGGAAAGTTACGTAAACTCTCACACACAGCATTAAAGACTGGAATCTGATCATAAAAAAACTAGCTGTCTCCCCGTTGGTAATCAAACCCCGGTTTCCCGCGTGACAGGCAGGGACACAAACAACTTTACTTACTAGGAGCACTTGCTAGCTATTAGTACGCTGGGCAAACGTTCCGAGGTCAAATTCTTCCAGCACGGGGGTACCCTTAAAGCGGAGACGACGGCACCGAAATTTTTTGGTGCGCCTTCTCTTTAAAGGCCCTGGCCAAATATGAAGACAGTACGTACAGTTATAATTCAAACGGAATTAAAAACTACACATCCCAGTTACCATGGTGGTGCTTGTGATCATTGCGTTTAACCAACGAAACAGGGCGAAAAATCAGTCACATGACTTTGGGGCAGAGTTTCGAAAGCTTAACCTATCAGCAACAAAGCGAAATTTACACGATAGGCTACCTCAAACTGTCAGTTACACGACTGTGTATGTCGCTTAAGCCACTCCTATTTGGCATTTTAGTTATGGAGGCGAGAAGATGCCCCCCCCCCCCCCTCTCTGGGTGTCTGATTTGCCGCCATCTTTAACCGCTTCGTGTCCGAATGGTAGTAGCTACGCGTACGAAATAAAGTTCATCCCAGCTACAAAACATATATATTTTTGTGGTAAGAGGGAGCAAAACATCAGTATTTACTGCTATTAATTACTGTACGATTTATAGTTGAAATCTGAGCCTAAATATAAAGTTAAAATCTCGACAAAGCAATGTAGGAAATACAGAGAAAAGAAATCCTTTCTGACATCTAAAATCAGTTTCGATCAAGGTCTCTAAAACGAACAAGAAAAAGAGGATTTTCGGAGGGCAATTACGCTGTATTTATATAGGATAAGTGATTTATGAGCAATCTAATTTCTTGTTCGTTTAAAACAGTGAAATGTCAGCTGCAAAAGATCGCACCAGAAACAGCACTCTCTCTGCCTGTCATAGACGTTCAGGAAAGGCTGAATGAAGTCATGTCAGGTACAATAATTCGGTGATCAATAATAACAGTTATAGGACAAGAAACAAAAGATAGTGAAAACTTAAGATTTTTAAGGCTAAAACTCAAATTCATTCTACAAATTAAGGCAAATGAAAATTCAGAACGTTAAAGTGCTAGAGGTGTAAAAAAATACAAAAATGCACATGAGCAAAAAATTTTAGAAATGGAGCAAACAGAAAAAAAGCCATGCCTGTAGTGCAGAAGAGGGATGCAGGAACACTTGCTTAGATATACAAAAAAATCACAAAAAGGTGTGTTACAAAAGAACATGCAAACATGCTCATCATGTACATGAACATGTACATCAATTTCCCTTCGCGATCAATAAAGTCTTATCTATAAACATGAAACAGAGTGAGGAATCAGAAAATTAGCATGCATAAAAAACAGCAATTCTGTCAATGAGCCCTAAATGAATTAATAGCAACCATGGTTTCATGGAGGGCTTCTCCGATAGTTGGGCATTCAGGTAGATTGCCAGGTGAAATGATTTGTAAACATACTTTGTTAAAGCAAGTCAGTTTTTTCCGCAACACATAAAATACATTTTTCCAAGAAAGTTTAGCCTTTGTCACTAATGAAACCACTAAATAAAGACATAAATATAGAAATCATAAGATTTTTTTTGATTCAATGTTGGTAGCAGGATGAACTGTGCTAAGTGTATATTTTGTTGCAGAGTTGCTGCAAGATGTTAACAGTGAAAAAAAGGTATTTAGAAATGAGTTATTTCAAGAAGAAAATTTTCAGAATAATTGCAAATCTAGCAGGATAGAGAAAGCACAGAAAACAGGCAGTTAGATTGATCAGATTAGTATGAAAAGTTATTTAGCAAAGGGAATGAGAAGAGTGACAAACTAGTATGCTTTAGATCTTTTTATCTGAACCAGGGAAAACTGATCCTGTTTCTCTATAACAATAATAAAAAAACTTTATTTTATATATCACCTTTAAAAGTGGCATCTCAAAGCAATACAGTAGATATAAAAACAGATAAAAGGACCACAGATTACAAAGTAAATACATATAAGAAAGACAAGCAGTTAGAGATGCTACCAAAATTAGAAAATGAAGCAGATACAGACACTAAGTCTTCTGAAAAGAAAGGTTCTGAGGTTAGATTTAAATGCACTCAGGGTACGTGACTGATATCACTGGGAATACAAATTGAGAGCTCTGGGGTGCAGGTAGAGAAGACCCTGTCACCCACAGAATGTAGATGTTCTTGAGGACAGCTAGAAGACCAGAGTCAGACGGACAAAGGTGGGGAGTAGACAGATAATAAGCCATATACTGTAGGTACTGAATGAGGATGAGGATTTTGAAGTTGACTCGAAACCTGATAGATAACCAATGCAAGGACTTGAAAACAGGTGTAATGCATCCCTGATAGGATTCTCGCTGTCATATTCTGAACATATTGAAGATTGCTCAGTGTGGATTTAATTTCCCCAGTGAACAGGATGTGCATTTATTAATTCTAGAAAAAAAAGCCTTTCTTGATTTCTCTAGTTCTTAGTTTCTCTAGTTCCCTTTAAAATAAACTATTATTCCACAATGCAGAGTATTACATGGCCAGTATTTACACATGATATTTGTGATTTCAAGAAATTAACACAAGCAGCTTTTGGAGATTTAAGTGTTGGCTGAGTTATTGCAGGATAAAAGACTAGAGATGTTGATAAGAAGAAGATAATTTTGGGATAGCTGAGGAATACACAGATAACAAGAACACTTCCTAATGGGGTAAGGCATACTTTTGATGAAGATGATGAAGTTAACAGACTGTATGTTTACATAGATACTGAAATGAGGATTGTATTTTAGATTTTGTGTAGTTGCTAGCATTGAACTGTGTGTTGGATGCACATGAATTGAAGGAATGGGCAAACATAGCTGATGCGGATCCACAGAGCCAGCATATTAAGATGTTTATAATTAGAGGCAATTTGTTTAAATAACTAGGTATGGATACTGATGTGCAAGAGAGGTGGAAAGGCTGTTTCCTTAAGCCAGCACTATAAAATATTTTATTCTCAGTGAGATGCTGCCATTTCATAGTGGGTTTCTAACACTGTGTATAGTTCCATCCACACAGTGCCTTTACTTCCATCCATTTCTAATCTCTTTATCCAGTACAGAGGATTTGGAGCCTATCCCAGTAAGCGACGGACACAAGGCAGAATACACCCTGGACATAGCGCCAGTCCATCACAGGACAGACAGACACAAACACACACACACACCAGGGCCAGTTTTCCCATAAACCAATTAACTTACCAGTCTGTTTTGGAGTGCGAGAGGGAGTCATATCACACATATGGAGAAAAACCATCTAACCTAGAGAGAACATGCAAACCCCACACACACAGGATGGCAGGAATTGAACCTAGGACCCCAGTGCTCCAAGATAGCAATGCTAACCACTTTGCCACCATTATAAATGGATGGATATCTTAGTTATCTTTCTAGTTCACAGGTTTGCATGCATAATTTAATTTTGAAAGCCACTGAGACATCAGGTACTACTGTTGTATTTACGAAAAAGAAACAAAAAAAAAAGCATACTAACAACTGTGCCATCCTACTCTTTAGTTAATACAATTTATTATTTATAAACAGTTAACATTGTTAGTAAAATATTTTGAATTATATTTAACCCTATTTTTTCTTTAGTTTTGTATTTAACTTATTATATGATAGTCAGATTTAATTTATATTTGAACAATGAAAATATATTTTTACAAGATGCGGGGGGAAACTGCAACAACTTATTACAGTGCTAAATTTAATATTATTGCTAATAGTTTATGGTAACACCTAACTTTCTTAATTAGATGTATTTAAAACAGTGAACTAAGTGTAACATACCATTCAGAAATACAATCGAGAATAGTTTTGTGGTGTTTGTATGGATGAAACGTTTCTAAAATGTATAACGTAACAAAATTAAAGACGATTAAAATCTGTAATCTTTCCACTTGTAATGTCATTAGACAGAACAAGAAGTTTCTGCTTTGTCTAAGGATGGTATCAAAAAGTAGTCTAAGTGGTGAGAAAGCTGTGCTTAATGATAATTAAGTGACTTAAAAGTAAAAAGAGATGGTTCATATTGCTTGATTAATTTTAAAAACTAAGTTATAAATGCAGACGCGATCGCTGCCATAAGCGCTCCAGGCAGTAGAACGTTCGTTCTGTACTGCTGAGCTCCGCGCCTCCTCCCTCTCTCGGTGCCGCGCCCCTCTCTGACGGAGCGCAGTGGGTGGTACGCTATTTTCAGAGCCTCTGATTGGGAAAAAAAGACCTGCTGATCAGTTTCACACACCAGGAAGAGAAAAGAATGGGATTTTTTCTCTTCGAAACGTGTGTTGTCTTTATGAAATTCGTGTATTTTAAACGTTTAATTAAGAAGTAAAAACCTTACAGCGTACACAAAGATTCTGAGCTGATCACGAGGAAGAAAAATCACCCATTTTTCGCGCATAAAAAGTGGTTTTTAACTCTCGAAACCTGTTTTTATATGTTTTAAAGTCGTGCAATGTCTAAGTTAAGCAGGAACACATCATTATATTTCATTTTTTATTTATTTTTTTAAAAAATTAAAAATCGTTTGCCCAGCCTACTATTAGGAGGCATTTACTCTTAAATATGTTACTGTTTTGGATTTCGACTTTAATTTTCCCGATACCAGTTTTTTACAAAAGTAAAGGCACACGGCACATGTGTGGCACATCACGTCCGAGTTTAGTGACAACTACTTCAGAGATTGTAAGATGGGTAGTTTCAGATCACTTTTTTTTAAAGGTTCAAGCAAACCCGAATACCTTTGCAAGAGACATTTCAGAATCCCAGTCAAATCCAGTACGATTGCTGGATCCCTCGAATTCGACTGAACTATAGCACAGATCTGCAGTCCACCATTAGAATACTGTGGGTGTGTTGTATAAGCCATTCCGCCCAAAATAGTTCTAAAACAGGAGACGCATCCTCGTTTAGGAAGGTGGTATAAAGTGAAATGGTCTGGGAAGAGTCCTACGTTTGAACAGTTCAAAATAGACGTAAAGGGGTATTTACGGACTCTTTCGAAATGTAAGAACAAGCTGTGCGGACCTTATCTTTATTTACCTTGTGTAATCGTTTTTCATAAAGTGTAATTGTATTATAGCATGTGCCCCTGACGATTTTCTTGATACCTTATATGTGCTCTTATTTGTATTGTATGTAGTTTTGTTGTTCAAATAAAACGTAAAAGACACAACTTTCCGGATGCGGCTGCTGTAAAAATAAAATGACATCAAGGGTGCTGTACGCAGAGGTCTGAAACCTGCTCCACAGAAGATCTTTATCCAGAGGTGTTAAAGAAGTTGAGATCTCGCCATGAGAGGGGAAGCATCTCAGAAAAAGCAGGTGCAGTCGGTTCCACGGTCATAACGCCACTAAGTCGGGCGACAAGAGCAAAACCCACCCGGCTTCCTCTGGGCAAGTAATAAGACAAAGAGACAGTGCACAGCGGGTAGCATAGCCGAGCGGTCTAAGGCGCTGGATTAAGGCTCCAGTCTCTTTGGGGGCGTGGGTTCGAATCCCACCACTGCCAGGTGCTTCTGTCGAGACCCTCTTTCAGCTGGCTTCAGACGAAAGGGAGGGAACTACTTTTTGGCAGTCTCTCGAGAAACTAAGCAAAGTGTTTAAAGATACTTTCTCAGCTTGACATCAAGGCACAAAACAAAAACCTTCTTGCGTCCTCTCAACCCAAAAGCGCTTTGCCACTTTTTGCGTTATGCAGGGAACGACGTCTGCCCAGATCACTTTTGTGTCAATGCAAATCGTAGTGTGCCCTCCGTTTTAATGTTGGCTGTGCTGGCGTGCTGCTTCTGTCTGTGAAACTTGAATGTTCTGCTTCTTCACACCGAATCGTCAGCGGGGGTTGAGCTTGTTAAATCTTTGCGCATAGCGCTCCTTTGGAAGTACTTTGTCCAAGTTCAAAAGCGATCGTGGGATTTACTTCATGCGTTCAAAAAGCATGCCTCGCACGACAGATTTAAATGGGGAATGGAGCCTGCTTCTTGCTGTTTTCCCTGTGGTTGCAGTTACAAAGTTGATCGTGCTTTCACATTCTGTTAACAGTATTCACTGGCTGAGCTTTATCAGTTGGTTCGTAAAGGAATCTCTGCTTCGGTTCCAGAAAAGTCATCTGTAGTGTGTTTTTTTCCGTGCATATGGCAGTCTTTTAAAGCTGGTAGTAATGGCGGCGAAGGTAATTTTTTATCCTCTTTAAAAGAATAAGGAAGGGCTGGGGCAAGCTCCATTTACCACTTTTTCAGCTAACCCCTGAACTCGCGAGCTGATTACACTGCAGAGCCACAGGCGCCTCACTTTTCTCCATTCTCTGGGTTAGGGTGAAAAAAAACTTTGCTGGTATTAGCTGGCCTGCTGGGAGTACCTCTTCTTCAATAATAAGCAAGATTTGTGTTTCATCTTTCGCAAGCTGTATAGATTTCTTTCAAAACAAGTTGTTCCAGAAAGGAAACGAACACTTGCATTCACCTGAATTAAAAGGCATGGGATTTGCCCATAAGGATAAATTCTGTACAGTAAGAAAGGCACCGCTGGGAATCAGACCCAGGATCTCCTATTTACTAGACAGGCGCTTTAGCCAACTAAGCCACTGTGCCGGCAAAGTGCTGTCCTTTGACAGCCACTTGGACACGTCTCAACTGCTCTGAGACATCTGCGTTCGGTGTGCACTGAGCCTGCTCGCCTTGCAAGTTGCCTCATTTACATGCGATAGCTCCACCACTAAGAGAAAGGATGAGAAATGGCTTTTATCTGGCACTTTTCATGTCAGAGGATCTCAATCTGCTTTCCGTGTACAAGAGGATGTCCAACTCATGTAGCTAAAGACGTAGACGACAGTGCTCCACTGAAATCTTGATCTCACAACCCTCGGCACACCGCTGTGTTCTGCTTTAGACAAAGGGGGGAAAAGACTTCTTTCATCACACGTTTTGCACTGTTTACGGTGTTTGCAGTGCTCTTTCTTAAATGAAAACCAGGAATCGGCACCATATGAGGTGAGACTAGATAATATTGGAACAAGTAGCCTCGCCATTCCATGCGTGACGTGAGCAAAGTGTAATTCCTGTCTTTATAGTGTGCTTGTTAGAGACATAGCTGGCACCCAGAGCGCTTTAAATCCGGGAGTCAGCAGCCCAAGACAAGAGAGCTTCCTTTGTCTATGTTTTTTGCGTGAAGGGGGAAACCATGCATGTGCTGCAAACGATCTTAGTATCGAAGTGCCGTCCCACATAACCGATCCGAACAATCTGCTTTACAGAGGAGCACTGCCGGAGCTTATCGTTGGCAAACTGAAGCCCAGGCTGACCTCTTCTGTGACTCTTGAACACTGAGTCTCAAGGTTGTGAATTCAAGCTCCACGCTGGCGGGAAATTCCATAGGTAATGATCACATTTTCTTGCATGCTAATCAAAAGAAATATTAAGAAACTTTTCCCGATACCAGTTTTTTACAAAAGTAAAGGCACATGGCACATGTGTGACACATCACGTCCGAATTTAGTGACAACTACCTCAGAGATTGTCAGCTGGGTAGTTTCAGGTCAGATCACTTTTTTTATCAAAGGTTCAAGCAAACCCGAAATACTTTTGCAAGAGACATTTCAGAATCCCAGTCAAATCCAGTACGATTGCTGGATCCTTTGAATTCGACTGAACTAGAGCACAGATCTGCAGTCCACCATTAGAATACTGTGGGTGTGCTGTATAAGCCATACCGCCCAAAATAGTTCTAAAACAGGAGAAGCATCCTCGTTTAGGAATGTGGTATAAAGTGAAATGGTCTGGGAAGAGTCCTACGTTTGAACAGTTCAAAATAGACGTAAAGGGGTATTTACGGACTCTTACGAAATGTAAGAACAAGCTGTGCGGACCTTATCTTTATTTACCTTGTGTAATCGTTTTTCATAAAGTGTAATTGTATTATAACATGTGCCCCTGACGATTTTCTTGATATGTTATATGTGCTCTTGTTTGTATTGTATATAGTTTTGTTGTTCAAATAAAACGTAAAAGACACAACTTTCCGGATGCGGCTGCTGTAAAAATAAAATGACATCAAGGGTGCTGTACGCAGAGGTCTGAAACCTGCTCCACAGAAGACCTTTATCCAGAGGTGTTAAAGAAGTCGAGAACTCGCCATGAGAGCGGAAGCATCTCAGAAAAAGCAGGTGCAGTCGGTTCCACGGTCATAACGCCACTAAGCCGGGTGACGAGCAAAACCCACCCGGCTTCCTTCGGGCAAGTAATGAGACAAAGAGACAGCACACAGCGGGTAGCGTGGCCGAGCGGTCTAAGGCGCTGGATTAAGGCTCCAGTCTCTTCGGGGGCGTGGGTTCGAATCCCACCGCTGCCAGGTGCTTCTGTTGAGACCTCCTTTCAGCTGGCTTCAGATGAAAGGGAGGGAATTACTTTTTGGCAGTCTCTCGAGAAACTAAGCAAAGTGTTTAAAGATACTTTCTCAGCTTGACATCAAGGCACAAAACAAAAACCTTCTTGTGTCCTCTCAACCCAAAAGCGCTTTGCCACTTTTTGCGTTATGCAGGGAACGACGTCTGCCCAGATCACTTTTGTGTCAATGCAAATCGTAGTGTGCCCTCCGTTTTAATGTTGGCTGTGCTGGCGTGCTGCTTCTGTCTGTGAAACTTGAATGTTCTGCTTCTTCACACCGAATCGTCGGCGGGGGTTGAGTTTGTTAAATCTTTGTGCATAGCGCTCTTTTGGAAGTACTTTGTCCAAGTTCAAAAGCGATCGTGGGATTTACTTCATGCGTGCAAAAAGCATGCCTCGCACGACAGATTTAAATGGGGAATGGAGCCTGCTTCTTGCTGTTTTTCCTGTGGTTGCAGTTACAAAGTTGATCGTGCTTTCACATTCTGTTAACAGTATTCACTGGCTGAGCTTTATCAGTTGGTTCGTAAAGGAATCTCTGCTTCGGTTCCAGAAAAGTCATCTGTAGTGTGTTTTTTTCCGTGCCCATGCCAGTCTTTTAAAGCTGGTACAGATGCGGCCATTCAAAGTGCGCGGTACAGACACCGCGGTACAGATACCGCAGGTATGATGACACGGGGTACCGCGGTGCGTGATTGGTTGACCGACAGGGGCACTCTTGGTCCGTTGGTCTGTCGTAGAAAGACTTACTGTAAACGTCTTTAGTGTGCCCGTTGTAGATATTGAATTTTACCACTGAAGGGAAATCTTAGTAGCTGAGCATAAAAAGAATAGGAGCATACTGTAACGCGTGTGAAGGCCATAAACGATATTAATTTTGGAACGTAAACATACAGTATATAGCTGGTCTT
Organism: Lepisosteus platostomus; assembly: GCF_059453375.1. Classification (NCBI taxonomy): domain Eukaryota; kingdom Metazoa; phylum Chordata; class Actinopteri; order Semionotiformes; family Lepisosteidae; genus Lepisosteus; species Lepisosteus platostomus. The sequence goes on from NC_142615.1 coordinate 54,559,389, forward strand.
GGTACTTTAAAGAAAAAAATACACACCGGTATTCCATTTCTCCCTAAACATTGTAAGCTTCGAAGTCTTTAACTAACGTGATACCGGAGTCAACAAGCATACTTTTAGAATTTGATTAAAAGGGAATATAATATGGAATCGCGTATCTAAAGAATTTAATAACGGTATGATTATATCCGTGTACTGCGGCAGGGCTGTGTAGGGCTGTTTCGCCTGCCTGGTCACGCGAGCTGTCTTGTAGCCTACTGGTCTAGGTCTGTGACTACCAACTGGCAGGTTGTGTGTTTGAATCCAGCTGGTGCTGGACTTTTCATTTTTATTTATTTATTTTTTAATCGCGTAACATAAACATATTACCGTATGCAAACTGTACTGTATACAGTATGTATATGTATATTTAATGTCTTAACTGTGCCCGTTTAATTGAATTAAAAAAAATATTTAGCACGAACATTAAGCTGTTTACATCTTCCGCCTGAGAACAGTCACCCGTTGCTACCCAACGCAGAATGGTGATTGGCTGACACTATCTGACACCCCTCTGATTGGAGAAAAAAGACGTGCTGGTCTGCTATACACACTGTGCCAGGAAGAGGATTTCTTTCTATTCAAAACGTGTATTTTAAAAGTTTAAGAAGTAAAAACCTTACAGCATACACAGATTTCTAAACTGATCAGGATCGTTATCTTTGTCTTATGCATAATAATGTTCACCGCTCTGTCCAGCAAATTAATAATAAACTTTATTTTATATAGCGTTTTAGACGAATAAGTAATTAGATTGCTCATAAACCTAATCACTTGCTTTTTCTTTTTATTTAGGCTCAGATTTCAACTATAGATTGTATTATTAATAACCATAATAACAACCAACCAACAAAAACAACCATATAAACATAATGGTGGTGCTGGACCTTCCAGTTTTATTTATTTATTTTTTAATCGCGTAACATAAACATATTACCGTATGCAAACTGTACTGTATACAATATGTATATGTATATTTAATGTCTTAACTGTGCCCGTTTAAGTATTGAATATTCATATCTAATTTTACCACTGAAGGGAAATCTTAACAAATCTTAAGGTATATGGCTGGTCTCGGTACTTTAAAGAAAAAAATACACACCGGTATTCCATTTTTCCCTAAACATTGTAAGCTTCGAAGTCCTTAACTAACGTGATACCGGAGTCAACAAGCATACTTTTAGAATTTGATTAAAAGGGAATATAATATGGAATCGCGTATCTCAGGAATTTAAAGACCAGACAATCGCAAACTCGTTTTCAATAAAATTATTTTATTCATTCAGCAGTTTGTGAGAGGGACATCCAGCAGGGAGAGACACACACACCGGTTTTCATTGACAAAATTGTTTTTTTTTCAATTCCTCTTGTCTAACAGGAATGTTTTGTTTGTGGACAGACTGTTAGACAAGAGGAAAAGACCGCCTCCTCCTACGAAGCATTTCATTGATCCGATCACGAATTCTTTTCCAGTCGTACGCAGCAAGGGTTGAGAATCTCCGATTCACCATCGTACTAATGGTTTCCCGGAGACTGCAAGGCAAGGCACTTTTGCCTCTGGACCCATCGAAATTTACAGACGTGGTCCACCCCCAGTAAATTTCAAAAGTCACAAGATTTCGAAACACGAGGGCGGCGTAGCGGTCGGCTCTTGCTTTCCCGTCTATGCCGATGCACTGCAAGTACAACCCCCCATCCATCTCCTGGGTGATGGGTAGCAGTTGGACATCTGGGAGAATTATTCGTCCCACTGGCATCTGTGAATTCCGCTGTGCTTCCTGGGGGGAGATAGCCGGCGGGGACAGCATCAACAGATTCCTGCGCGGTGGTGAACTGAGAGGCCGGGATGGAGTGTCCTGAGGCGGTGTGTGCTCTGCGGGGGGCAGAGCTTCCGCCAGGCATTGCAGCCTGTGCGGCGGGGAGAGGCACTTTTCGGGAGACAGCTGCTCAACTGTTTGACTGCTGGAACTCTAGCCTCCCAATCCTCCCCAGTAATGCATCTTAATGCTCCCGCTGCTGCCGAAATGTCTCCATACAGGTGCTGCTTCTACAGGTTGGTACCCTGGCCAGTGGCCGAGAGCAGAGACCCACGGCTTGTGGCAAAATAACATAATTCATGTAAGAAATAAAGTCACACAGTAGTATTCATCAGTCGCGGAACAGAAGTCAAAATAAACTTTTCTTTTTTTCCGTCTTACCGCTTTCTTTTTTACTGTCCTGGTGGTAGATCGTTTCGCCCGTGCGGTGTTTTCTTGAAGAACAGGCTACGAAGAAATAATTATAATTTAATTTAAAATTCAAAACGGCAATAATACCTTGTAATATGCGCTGTAATCGCGTATTTCAGATGAAGTCTGCTGTATTTGCTTACCCTTCGCTCTTTGGAAGCTGGGGCGGCAGAAGCACCCCGTCTCTTCCCGTAAAACGCCTAGGTCTCCATACTGTACTATGGTCGCTGTAGTGCAGGTTCGCAGTTTTTTTTTTGTGATGGGAGCTCACCCAATCCCTTGGTGTCTTTTATGCGTCACACATACTGTATTTCAGCGCCATATATTTCATGGATATTATGGAATATAATGGATGGATATCTTAGTTATCTTTCTAGTTCACAGGTTTGCATGCATAATTTAATTTTGAAAGCCACTGAGACATCAGGTACTACTGTTGTATTTATGAAAAAGAAACAAAACAAAAAACATACTAACAACAGTGCCATCCTACTCCTTAGTTAATACATTTTATTATTCATAAACAGTTAACATTGTTAGCAAAATATTTTGAATTATATTTAACCCTATTTTTTCTTTAGTTTTGTATTTAACTTATTTTATGATAGTCAGACTTAATGTATATTTGAACAATGAAAATATATTTTTACAAGATTTTACATTAAGCACTTAAAATTAATATGGTTAATAATAGTAAACTGTAACATGCTGTAACAATATCGGTTAAACTGCGAAGAAAATGCTGTTCCCACACACCCCGCCCCCACTACCATTAGAATATACACAAACATTTTAGCGTTTCATTCTGAGCAGAAGACCCTCACACCTGAAGAGTGCTGGCTGTGACGAATTAAACCGGTTTTACAGGTTTCAATCACAGACCATGTGACATGGGACTCAGTAAACTACAGTAACACCGTATTTGATAACGCTTTAAAAACGCTATAAAATAATGTGACTTGGCACAGAACAAGTCACATCAAGTCAATTTAAACACAAGCTGTCTTTAGCCCTCTAAGCTGGTTCATACAGAAATGTAGAGATCCAGGCTCAGAACACACAGCTTCATTAGCGAATACATATGCAGGACAACTAGAGAAGACGTTTTACAGAGGATGGATTTTTAGAAACATCCCATCAGACATCCCATCATATTCACAACGTGAAATCTAGAAAATAATATTACGTAACCAAAATCCGCAATTTGGAAACAGAACCTGTGTAATTGTTGATAGATGATGTACTCGTAACATTTTTTCAAGACGAACTACAACATTTAAAAAATGACTTGTATGTACTTGATATCTCTAATCAATCCACGGGTCCCAGCACAAAACGAAAGTAAAACGCATACCGTTTCGCGCTTCTTATTAGTTGCTCAAAAGTAATTTGACCGTATGAAATGCATAATATAAACCTAGAAACATATACGTGAGCAGTACTTAAGCACTGTAGTATCGGTGTTAAGACATACCTCTCAAATACTGTAAATCAAGTTAAAAATATCTCAAGACCGATTCTGGTTGTAATGAAACCATGCAAGGGAGTTTTTATGTCCGTTGCAGTTCTTTTGCAACATGAATATAATTATATCGTTATTAATTTCTTGAGATACGCGATTCCATATTATATTCCCTTTTAATCAAATTCTAAAAGTATGCTTGTTGACTCCGGTATCACGTTAGTTAAAGACTTCGAAGCTTAAAATGTTTAGGGAGAAATGGAATACTGGTGTGTATTTTTTTCTTTAAAAAAACCGAGACCAGCCATATACCGTATGTTTATGTTAAGATTTCCCTTCATTGGTAAAATTAGATATGAATATTCAATACTTAAACGGGCACAGTTAAGACATTAAATATACATATACATATTGTATACAGTACAGTTTGCATACGGTAATATGTTTATGTTACGCGATTAAAAAATAAATAAATAAAACTGGAAGGTCCAGCACCACCATTATGTTTATATGGTTGTTTTTGTTGGTTGGTTGTTATTATGGTTATTAATAATACGATCTATAGTTGAAATCTGAGCCTAAATAAAAAGAAAAAGTAAGTGATTAGGTTTATGAGCAATCTAATTACTTATTCGTTTAAAACGCTATATAAAATAAAGTTTATTATTAATTTGCTGGACAGAGCGGTGAACATTATTATGCATAAGACAAAGATAACGATCCTGATCAGTTTAGAAATCTGTGTACGCTGTAAGGTTTTTACTTCTTAAACTTTTAAAATACACGTTTTGAATAGAAAGAAATCCTCTTCCTGGCACAGTGTGTATAGCAGACCAGCACATCTTTTTTCTCCAATCAGAGGGGTGTCAGATAGTGTCAGCCAATCACCATTCTGCGTTGGGTAGCAACGGGTGACTGTTCTCAGGCGGAAAATGTAAACAGCTTAATGTTCGTGTTAAATAATTTTTTTAATTCAATTAAACGGGCACAGTTAAGACATTAAATATACATATACATACTGTATACAGTACAGTTTGCATACGGTAATATGTTTATGTTACGCGATTAAAAAATAAATAAATAAAAATGAAAAGTCCAGCACCAGCTGGAATCGAACACACAACCTGCCAGGTGGTAGTCACACACCTAGACCAGTAGGCTACAAGACAGCTCACGTGATCAGGCAGGTGAAACAGCCCTACACAGTCCTGCCGCAGTACACGGATATAATCATACCGTTATTAAATTCTTTAGATACGCGATTCCATATTATATTCCCTTTTAATCAAATTCTAAAAGTATGCTTGTTGACTCCGGTATCACGTTAGTTAAAGACTTCGAAGCTTACAATGTTTAGGGAGAAATGGAATACCAGTGTGTATTTTTCCTTGTGATATTTTAAGCTCTAGTTGAATGATAGGTGTCGCATTTTAAATCATTTTCGTAGCTAGAAATTATGAAACGCCCTGTTAAAAGCAAGGAAGTTTTTATGCCCGTTGAAGTAAAACAAAATGCCTGACAAAGTATGGCTTGGACAGATTCCAAGTGCTTGTACAAATGTGCTAAAGAAATTATACTTTGAGTATACAGCTTGTCCAAAGTCATCCATTATTAATACTATTAGTAATATCTTCAGTAAAGGCTTTGATGCATAAATATTTCTGATAAAGGTAGGTTGTGTACTTTTGTCCAACTGAGCAATCTTGCTTTCATAAAATATACCAACATTTTAATGACTGATGATTAACATGCTGTAATACACAGTTCAAAATTAAAGGCTCAAATGCTGTACATGAGAGGTTAAGCTCCCCCTGGCGGTTTTACAAGGCGACGCCGGATAGTTAGTCACGTGACACACGTGAAATGCGTGATACCGCGTGATGCCGTGACACGCCCACCGGGGTATGCCGTGAAATACCTCACCCATTTTGAATGGCTGCATCTGTAGTAATGGCGGCGAAGTTCATTTTTTATCCTCTTTAAAAGAATAAGGACGGGCTGGGGCGAGCTCCATTTACCACTCTTTCAGCTAACCACCGAACTCGCGAACTGATTACACTGCAGAGCCACAGGTGCCTCGCTTGTATCCATTCTCTGGGTAAGGGTGAAAAAAAAACTTTGCTGGTATTAGCTGGCTTGCTGGGAGTACCTCTTCTTCACTGATAAGCACGATTTGTGTTTCATCTTTCGCAAGCTGTATAGATTTCTTTCAAAACAAGTTGTTCCAGAAAGGAAACGAACACTTGCATTCACCTGAATTAAAAGGCATGGGATTTGCCCGTAAGGATAAATTCTGTACAGTAAGACAGGAAGAAAGGCACCGCTGGGAATCGGACCTAGGATCTCTTGTTTACTAGATAGGCACTTTAGCCAACTATTCACAGTGCCAGCAAAGTGCTGTCCTTTGACAGCCACTTGGACACTTCTCAACTGTGGGAAGTTCCATAGTTAATGATCAAATTCACTTGCATCCTAATCAAAAGAAATATTAAGAAACTTTTTCTGATACCAGTTTCATAGTGACTTTGTAGGTGACATGTTCTTTATGAGAATAATGTTTTGTATGCGATCAATAACAGCACCAGAAAAAAATACCGGAAAGAAATGATCTGTCACTAAGGAAATTCATTAAATGAAGCCAAGACATAATCAGAAAATCTATATCAAGGAAATGTTAATCACTTTACATGTTCTTTAGCGTTTATATATATACATACTGATAGACTGTCACGATTATAGTCCCCCCTCCTTAAGGGTGCTCCAGCCCTTTCACTTGTCTTTATTCTGTGCACCTGCTCCCTATCCCCAGCCCACCTTAAAAGCCAGGTGCTGACGCTCATCCGGGCTCTGCTCTGATTTCCATATCGTGCGAGTCCGGGACCAGGAAGCGCCTGGTCCCGTTAAGGTTTTAACCTCTGTTCCCGTTCCTGTTCCCCGTCCGCCGGTTCCGACCCGGCCTTCGTGGTTTTTAATCCTTCTTCTGATGGATCTCCTGGTTTTGGACTTACCCTTGTGTTTTGGATTTTCCCTAAGGAGTACTCTCGGATTGTTCGCCTCGGCCACACCTCCCCCGTGCACCAGCGCACCTTGGACACGCCCCCTTGTCTTCAGCCCCGTTTTCCTGCATGACGTTTCCCTAGTGTCTCCCCACTCCGTCGGACTGTCCTCCGCATAGGGTCCGGAAAGAACTGTTCGTTACATAGACATTCAAGGCATTCTAGTCGCTGTACTCTAAATGAAATCACAGTACAGTACAGGACATGCAGTGAGGAGCTCACGCAACGAATACTCTTGAACGCAACAAAAGTAATGGCACACGGCACATCACGTCCGAGTTTAGTGGCAACTACCTCAGAGATTGAAAGCTGGGTAGTTTCAGATCACTTTCGATCTTAGTATCGAAGTGCCGTCTCCAACATAACCGATCCACAGAAGAACTGTATCCAGAGGTGTTAAAGAAGTCGAGGTCTCACCATGAGAGGGGAAGCATCTCAGAAAAAGCAGGTGCAGTCGGTTCCATAGTCATAGCGCCACTGTCGGACAAGAGCAAAAGCCACCCGGCTTCCTCCGGGAAAGTAATGAGACAAAGAGACAGGGCATGGTGGGTTGTGTGGCTGAGTGGTCTAAGGTGCTGGATTAAGGCTCCAGTCTCGTTGGAGATGTGGGTTTGAATCCCACCGCTGCTAGAAGTTTTTGTGTTACAACCACCAAGTGGAGCAATGTGTTAAAAGCTACTTTATCAGCTTAACATCAAAGCAGGGAGAAAAAAGTGTTTCTTCTTCTCAACACAAATTCTTGTTTCCACCTTCAGCAGGGAAGTTTGTCTACCAAGATCACTTTTGAGTCAGTGCAAATCACAATGCGCCCTCAATTTTAATGTCGGTTGTGCTCCTATTATCTGTGAAACGTTAATGTTCTGCATTTTCAAGTCGAGTCATCCTCAGGGGTAGAGTTGATTAAGTCTTTCCGCATAGTGCTCCATCAGAAATAACTTGTCTAAGTTCCAAAGAGATTGTGGGTTTCACTTCAAGCAATCACAAAGCATACCTCACATGTCAGATCTAAATGGGGAATTTGTTGGTTACAAAGCTGAACGTTTTTCCATGTTCTGCTAGAGTATCCACTGGCTTGCCTTTATCAGCTGTCTTGGAAAGATAAGCTGTGCTTCGTCTCAGGAAAAATCATTAGTACTGTCATTTTATTCTGTGCATATGGCCGATATTTAAAGTATATAAAAATCACGAGTTCATAGATTTATCCAAATATCAACGGCACCTTGTAAACCTGTGATAAGAATTCCTTCAATCCAATAGTTTCACTCCAGGGAAAAGGCAGGGAAACATAGAGAATTCTTATTTAAAGACAACATCCGTATTGGATTGCATGTCAGCAGGCATCACTCAGAATTCCTAATATGATTTTGAATTCAGTTTTGCAGTTCTTTAGTGTTTTACTACTTTCAGAGAGTCCTTTATTGACCTTGCTGAAGCAAAGAAGCAACATAATCACAAATGTGACCAGTTTTTCTGCTGTTTCTGGTTAATAATGATTATTATTTTGTATTTTGATTAGTATTTTTCGTAGCGTTCTTCTTCAGCTTTTAAGTTATTTGGTAAGCAAGAACCACTGAGAACGAGTCTGAATCAATCAAGAACATATACGGTACTGCTGTCCTGTGTACAACTGCTTCGTCCTAATTGAGCTTTTCAGTGTTGAAGAAGACGTTTCCAATTTCGATTGCTGGTTTCAGAGGATGTGCTACAAGATCACAGATTCATTTGAAAAGATTTGGAGATGTATTGGCTGGGATTCAAACCTGGCTCAATTGCATGAAGGCACCTATACTCAGCAACGAGAGGAAAGGAGAAGGGGCCAGAGGTAGCGTGGCTGAATTGTCTAATATGCTGGATTTTAGGCTCCACTCTCTCAGGGGCGTGGGTTTAAATCCCACTACTGCCTAATGTTTTAAGACCTTACTTCCTGAGATTTGTAATATAGTCAGTAAAAGCACTTTATGTAAGTATCTCTTATGTCAGCGCTACAAGTCACTTACTGCTCCACAGGTCCGGGGTTCAATCCCTGGCATCTTCAGGTGTTTTATATTACTGTACTCACATCGCAATCTTCTGTTGAGTGAGAACTCTTTGCTCGTATTCATAGAGAGCCAGGTTTACCTTTTGAATCTCACCCGGGATTTCCTGAGAGATCATTCAGCGAGCGAGTCCTCCCTCTGGACACGGGACTGAGCTGAAAGCTGCACGAATTCCTCACTGCGCGTCCTCTACTGTTACAGGTGGTCCAGAGTTAATGTGCAGCACAGTGACATGAACACCTTGAACTTTTTCTGTATGTGAAGGAAAATGCAAAAGAGCATGTAAAGTATTGATCACATAAAATATCCATGGTACAACTCGAGAAAAAACTGAAGCACAAAACAACGACTTTTGATGATTACAAGAGATTCAAGAAACACAACCGTCCACAGATGGGTTCGGAATCTGAACGCATAAGTCAAAAGAACAAAAGCGAAGTAAACTCTCTTCATTGTCTTATAGTTTATGTAATAAAACAATGTTTTTCTTTCTTTATAATTTCTTACTGTTGATAGACGATTTATTGACTTTTAACAGAATCACAACTACAAACATTTGGGGTTCAACTGTTATTCACATACTCCAACAAAGAGAAATGTTAGTGTCTTCCAGTGTGTGAGACAATTTCTAAAAAAATTAAAAAATAAGTTATAGAAATTAAATTGTTCTACTTTTTAGGCTTGCATAGTCTTATTCATATTTCAGTTAAGCCTTTTCTTCTGTAGTAATTTCATTTGATATTAAAATTAGTCCTGATTTACAAGAATTTTGTAATAAGTTTCAATTTAGGAAAATCGTGCCCAAAAGCTACCAAAACTGGTAATGTTCACATAATGTGTAATGCCAAAGCAGCAGTTGGGGTGGGAAACAAAAGGCATTTCTTGGTATGAATCCTAAAACTTCATAGATGGCGTTCTAGGACTTCTCGCTTCAGATAAAGCTGTCAATACATCATAGATTTCTACTCAATCAATATCAGCAGTGTTATCACTACCGAACGCTAAATATAGATCCTGGCAATAATTCATGAGTTGTTTGTTAGAATTGTTTATGGTTTTTCTTTTAACAAATTTTCAATACCAGACAAAAAGTCGAAAGTTTCAATTTCATGCAACTGATGAAATCTCTCTTCGATGGAAGTTATAAGTACAGTACATCCAAAATACTGCGGAATCAATCAAATGTACATGTTTCTTGTGGATCCAGAAGATCATTTTGAGATTCAAAACATGCCTGTCTTTTCTTTATTCGAGGACGAAGGAGTAGCAGCAGGGGTAGCAGTAATGGCAACAACGTGTTTAGAGTTCAGCACTTCTCATTTCTAATGCAGAGCCATCGACTCGGAAAGCACCGCCCGCGATAAAAGAAATTGCAGAATTGGTCTGTTCATGCTGCCTACACGCTTTGAATTGCTGGCATTTTCTGCAAGCGTTCCTTTTTGAGGGTTCATGAAATTCCTCACATTTGAGCCAACACTAAAATATTTCATTCGGGGTCGCCTAATTCATAGTGCAAACCGAATCTACAGGGGAATGCTGTGGCACATGAAGCCGTTTGTTATTCTGTTGTGAGGTGTGAGGGGCGGAATGCAAATTGAGTTGGTGAATAGAAAATGAAACAGGAGTCACTTCTTGAGCTACGAATTCCAAAAAGTATGAAAACCTGTGCATTTTAACAGTGCAGAATACTCACAAATTGCACTGAGTTGCTTGCTTTCTTCTGCTGCTTTTATATTTCAGTCATTCACTGTCAGCTAGCACTGGAACAATTCAAGAGAGGTAAAAATGGAAGCTGTCAGGGGTGGGATTTGATCCCACGCCTCCAGTTGGAGACCAGAACACCCAAGCCAGCTGGAAAGACACATGTCCTTGAGTCTGGCGCCTTAGACCACTCGGCCACCCTGACAATCGAAAGCAAGTGGTGTGATGAATGCACCAGTAGTTGACTAAACTGAGTTTCTTCCCTGAAATTATTTGCTTGCGAAGACCCAAGTTGCCTTGAATGGATCTTGGAAATCAAATATATGGATGGATTGTTATTCGGTTGTGAGTTTTGAGGGGCGTATTATAAATTGAGTTGGTGAAAAGGCGCTTTTTGTTAGTCTGTCGGGAGGCTGCACAAGGTGTTTAGAGGGAGAACTTCTAAAAGGCAGGCTCTCTATGTTTAACATCAAGAAAGATTTTTTTTTCTCAATGGAAATGCTCTTTGGCGCTTTCAGCTTTACGTAGGGAACAACATCTGCCGAGACCACTTTTGAGCCAGTGCAAATGGTAATGTGCCACCAAGTACATTTAATATTGGCTGTGGTAGCGAGCTGCTTTTGTTTGTGAAGCTTTTACTTCTTTAAGCTGAATCATCGGCAGGAGTAGCTTATTAAATCGTTGCTCATTGCGCTCCATCAGAAATACCTTGTCCATGTTCAAAAGAGATCAGGGGATTTACTTCATGCTTTCACATGGCATACCTTACACGAAAGATTTAAATGGGGAATTGATTGTGCTTCTTGATGTTGTTCCTTGGTTACAATGGTGAACGTTCTTCCACGTTCTGCTAGAGTATCCACTGGGTGGGCTTTATCAATTGGCTCGGATAGGTCATCAGTGCTCCGTCTCCAGAAAAATAATCAGCACTGTCTTTTTTCTGTGCGCATGACCGTCTTTTAAAACATATAAAATCACGAGTTCATTGATTTCTCCAAATAACAACAATACATTTTAACCCTTCAATCCAATAGTTTTACTCCAAGTAAAAAGCAGCGCAATATATAGAGAGATGACATTCAAAGATTTCAACGTTCTTATTGGATTGCCTGTATGCAGATATCGCTCAGAATTGCTAATATGATTTTAATTCAGTTTTTCTCTACTACTTTCACAGTCTTTTATTGACCTTGCTGAAGCAGAGAAGTGACATAATCACAAATGCAACCAGTTGTGCAGCTGTTTCTGGTTAATAATGATTAATGCGAAAAAAAAAAAAAACAGCTCCTTGCATTAAGAGTCCTACCTCTGGATTCCTCTGAAAGCTGCGCGAATTACTCACTGCGTGTCCTGTACTGTGTAGCACAGTGACAAGAACGCCTTGAGTTTTTTTCCGTATGTGAAGGAAAATGCAAAAGAGCATGAAAAGTATTGATGGTATAAAATATCCATGGTACAACTGGAGAAAGAACTGAAGGACAAAACAATGACATTTGATGATTACAAGAGAAACACAACCGTCCGAACATGGGCTTGGATCCTGACCGCTTGCGTTAAAAGACAAAGCAAAGGATATAACCTGTAAATGTCTTCATGTCTTACAGTTTATGAAATATGACAATTTCTTACTTTCTTGATAATTTCTTACTATTGATAGATGCTTTTTTTAATTTTAACAGAATCACAATTACAAAAAAATGGGGTTAAACTGTTATTCACATACTCTAACGAAGAGAAACGTTAGTGTCTCCCGGTGTGTGAGCCCATCTCTCAAAAAATAAAAAAATAAGTTCTATAAATTGAATTGTTCTATTTTTCAGGCTTGCATAGTCTTATTCATATTTCAGTTAAGCCTTTTCCTCTGTAGTAATTTCATTTGATATTAAAATTAGTCCTGATTTACAATTTTTGGACATAGTTCATCTTAAAGAATTTTGTAATAAGTTTCAGTTTAGGAAAATCGTGCCCAGAAGCTACCAAAACTGGTAATGTTCACATAATGTGTAATGCAAAAGCAGCAGTTGGGGTGGGAAACAAAAGGCATTTCTTGGTATGAATCCTTAAACTTCATAGATGGCGTTCTAGGACTTCTCGCTTCAGATAAAGCTGTCAATACATCATAGATTTCTACTCAATCAATATCAGCAGTGTTATCACTACCGAACGCTAAATATAGATCCTGGCAATAATTCATGAGTTGTTTGTTAGAAAATTGTTTATGGTTTTTTTTAAACATATTTTCAATACCAGACAAAAAGTCGAAAGTTTCAATTTCATGCAACTGATGAAATCTCTCTTCGATGGAAGTTATAAGTACAGTACATCCAAAATACTGCGGAATCAATCAAATGTACATGTTTCTTGTGGATCCAGAAGATCATTTTGAGACTCAAAACATGCCTGTCTTTTCTTTTTTCGAGGACGAAGGAGTAGCAGCAGGAGTAGCAGTAATGGCAAGAACGTGTTTAGAGTTCAGCACTTCTCATTTCTAATGCAGAGCCATCGACTCGGAAAGTACCGCACGCGATAAAAGAAATTGCAGAATTGGTCTGTTCATGCTGCCTACACGCTTTGAATTGCTGGCATTTTCTGCAAGCGTTCCTTTTTGAGGGTTCATGAAATTCCTCACATTTGAGCCAACACTAAAATATTTCATTCGGGGTCGCCTAATTCATAGTGCAAACCGAATCTACAGGGGAATGCTGTGGCACATGAAGCCGTTTGTTATTCTGTTGTGAGGTGTGAGGGGCGGAATGCAAATCGAGTTGGTGAATAGAAAATGAAACAGGAGTCACTTCTTGAGCTACGAATTCCAAAAAGTATGAAAACCTGTGAATTTTAACAGTGCAGAATACTCACAAATTGCACTGAGTTGCTTGCTTTCTTCTGCTGCTTTTATATTTCAGTCATTCACTATCAGCTAGCACTGGAACAATTCAAGAGAGGTAAAAATGGACGCTTTGAATTGCTGGCATTTTCTGCAAGCGTTTGAAGTGGAAATCTAATAAGTAAATTGATTCTTAAAATGTAGAGAGTTTAGAAAAAAATATATTGGTGCTTTTAGAAAATATATTTCAAGGATGTAATTGCTGTGCTACAGTACGTGCAGAATTTTAGAAAACAGTGCGTCAACAAAGTACACTGTTTAGGTTACTTTAGAAGACAAAGTACCAAAACAATATATGCTGTCTGGGTCGTTAGAATTAGCTGAAAGTAACTGATTAGCTTTGAATAACAAATCTATTGCTTCTTCTCTCGCTCTATGATGTAATCTGTTTTGTCTCAGGGAAAGGGGAAGTTTTTGAAGGGACAAAGCACTGAGCTTTTTCACAGCGCAACGTCTTATAAAAACCCTGTACTGCTTGTAACAAATTGAGTCTCTGGTTGCACTTTGCAGAGTGGCAACAGGGCTCCCAATATTGCAATATTGAAATTAAGACCTTACTCGGGTGAGAACTCTCTCTTGTGGCTTCCTTGATAGTTATATTTCCATGACAATTTGGGGGCTCATCCGGGATCACAAACCTGAACGCGAACGGCTGCTGAAACTCCATCCGGACCCGGACAATTTTAGCAAATTGGAAGAACCTTGGAGGATAAACTGTTTATCCTTCCAGAGACGCGTCTGGAGAATTGGCAGCTGTCTGACGTCAGTAAGTGATCCTTAAAAATTAATAGTTTGAGAAGCGAGCCACAGTGGTGTTCTCACGCGGGTTTAATGAGTCTGGGACTCATATAAAGAACTTATCTTAACACAGACGTGTGGTTTTTGCTCTGCGGAGTAGTTAATGTGATAAGGTTCTAAGTAAGGCACCGATCGGTAAAAATGGGAAATTAAAATTAAAAGACGAAAATGGGACCGAGCAGTCCAGCAAAAGTACATGTACGACAAATTCAGAGAAACAATTATAGCCTGTGTTAGAGTAAAAAAAAAAATTATGTTCATGAACTGTAAAGCTAGGGTAATAGGTGTAAGGGAACTTGCACATAATTTATATATGATAATTAGGGGCCCATAACTATGAAGGATCTTTGTAAGTGAATCAGAATGGACAGAGGAAAGTTGAATTAGGAAAAAGAAGTTTCCTGAAGAAGGGGAAACTTTGAAGAGAAGGAGAAGAAAGGAAAGAAAGTGAATTGGAAAACTTATGTAATGGAAAGAGGAATCACAGAAATAATGGGAAGCTTCAAAAAAGACTAGTCTTGAAACTAAAGAACAGCAAGCTGCAGCTAAAGTCATGGCCTTGCCTTCTAAAAAGAAAAAGTCTCCACCGAAACTAGAAAGCGGTCAGGAGCCAAAGCCTTTTCACTTGTTCATGAAATGCCAATGTGCACTTTTACAGGTCCAGAAGGAACATTGACATTGGTCTCCTAGTGAATTATTTGCATTAGTTAAGACTTTTCCTAAATTGCCTGATGACCGTAAAGAATTTCGAAGAAAGGCAAGCCTTGTTCTTGATTGTCTTAAGCCTAATTACAGTTACATAACCTTGTTGCTAGATTATATTGTTCCTAAAGGTTTACAACGTCCTCTAAAAAGGAGGAGGCAGATTGGCGGATACGTGACCCAAATGATGAAGAAGTATCCATCTAAATTAAACCACACGGACATGGAGAGGAAAAGTTAGGCGGCCGCTTCTAAAAAGAGGTAAGGACTCCTCTTTTCTAAAAAGTCCCTTGTCCTCTCCATGTTGCTGTGGTGCTGAAACAAGTACAACAGAAAAATGAGTTAATGGTGTATGTGTTTTTAGATGCCTGTTTTGTGAAGGTGGGGTAGAAAAAAAGGGATTGCTGAAGGAATAGCGTCTTGCCCTGCCCGTGCGAAACAATCCAGGTGTTGCATCCTGGTACACAACTGCAGTACGGCTGAAGGTAGTAACTAGAACTGTACTCGCAGAAGAGCCGAAAATGGTAACTCGATTCAACTGTGTGTTTAAAGCCAGGATTTGGAACCTGGTCCGTGTTCCCGAATTTTGATAGTTCGTCAGTTTGTCTCGACTGGGGGGCTCCGCGGGGCACGTGGGAGACGTGAAAATGGTTTGGTGTGAAGAAAAAAAAAAGTTTGATTAATCCAAATTGAAGAAGAAATATGTCAGAAATATGTCAGACGGAATTTAGGCTGAACAGGAATGTAGAAAAGTGTATGAACATTTGGATAAAAATAAACAATATTTAGAGGAATATTTGAGAATTCAACAGAATATCATAGATGAGATGCAAAAATCTCTGATGGAAAAGCTAAAAGCAATGGCTGAACGAAACGAAGTTATATATGCAGAAAAAGAAACAGCAAAAGAAGAAATAGAAGAGAGAATCTAGGAGAAGGGTGGGAATTAGTGTGGAGATTTTTGAAAGAGCATTACCCACCGAAATCTGATTAGAGAAAAGTAACAACATGTCAGCAGAAGGAAGTGAGGATGTTTCAGATTTTACAGAAAGGTTTATAGCTTTATGGATAGTATACTCGGGGTTAGCCGATGAGAAGGAAGTGAATGAAGATACTTCCACAGTAATAAAACAAATTTACTTGAGTGGGTTAAAACCTGATGTTGCCAAGAATGTACAACTATGCTTTCCTGATATTACGGACAGCGGAGACAGATTTGATTTAATAACTCGCGAAGCATGCATGCAGAAGTGCGAGCGCTGCAAATGGGAGGTAAAAAGACTCCCAAGGAGGAGAAAAGGGAGCCGCCAGTTTGTCGAAATTATTGTGCGACTTTAATGTTATACCGAGATATAAAACCCCAAAGACAAAACTACTAATAAGCTGGTGTGCAGTTACTTAAATAAAGGTGTTTTTTGGAGAAATTGTAAGAAAGAGGCTTGATTTCACAATTAAAGAACATGTCAGAAGCTGAAACGAGAGCCGTGCGTGAACTAACAGTTTTAATCTAGTAAACCCCTCTGTAGCCTTCCTAAATTTATCTCAGGATTTAAATAAAAGTGAAATAATCTTAACTGTAACCAGAAACTGGGGGACACAGGAGCACAGCTGTCCTGTTTTTAAACTAAAACAGCATAAAGATGTGATATAAAGTTTTCTAACGGGTAACAGGAGGCTACAGGAGAAGGGGTGCAAGGGTTGTGTTTAAAGCAAATATAAGCTGTCACAGTCTGCTTGGGAAAAGATGTACAGTTTCAACTACTGATGTGGGTGGGGGACACCCCAGACCTATTTTAGGCCCAGACTGCAGCATTTTATAAGGAATTACTGCATGAAATAGCATTTATGTAAACTAACTCAATAGAGTTATGTGATATTGTGATTGTTTTACCTAATGAGGGAATCCATAAGGCCGGGCTACTCCAAGTATTGGATCTAAAGAGGAAAAAAAGGAGTATAAAACCAACTACATGATAAAGCCAGGGTGAATGCCTTCTCAGAACGAGCTTGTCCAGTGACGTATTGGTTTAAGGGGGGTAGTGCAGTCTAAAGACAAAATTGCCTTGACCCCTGCAGCAGAAACCGTTTTTGATGTTTTGAAACAAGCTTTCTTGCAGACACTGGCCCTGGACTGTATTCCCTCAGACTGATCATCTGTATGTAATCTGTCTGTAAGTGAAAGAAATGGGTTGTGAGCCGTTGTGCTGGTGCAGGAGCATGGAGATAGGCATAGTCTGGTGGGTTATTATTATTCAGGACCCCTTGATGCGGTGGCCAAGGGGCCGTGTTTATGTGTTGTGCAGGCTACCTGCCTGGCTGTATAAACTGTGAATAATCTGGTGTAGAACTAGCAGACCGAATGAAAATATTTAATTGAAACTTGTAAATATGCTAAATGGAAAATTGTAGCAATTTATATAGACTGTATATATACATTTGGTGTATGCCACAAGTTTGGATGGCAGTGAAGGAATAGGGATTTCCCCAACATGGAAGGGACTCCAGTCAAGAATGCTGGGTTTGTCTCTGAACTGTTAGAAGCTTTGCAGCTACTGACTGAAGTAGCTGTGGTAAAGTATAAATCACATAATAAAGAAATGTTTCCAGTAACTCGAGGGAACAACTTTGCAGATGTAGCTGTCAGGTGCACAGTCCTGGTAGAACAGGAGTCTGAGACCCCTGTGAGACCTCTGTTGGTGAAAAGGGGACAGCTACAGGATATTCAGGCTGAGGCCTCTAAAGCAGAGAAAAGGACATGGTTAGAAAAGAGTGTGGTGCTGCCAGCACACTGGACGCTCTGCATGCCCTCACAGCCTAATGCCCTTTGTAGCTCGACTATCTGTCGGACACCTGGGTGTGAGTCAAATGGTGTGCTGGTTACCCAAACCTGGGTGGGGACTGTGTTTGAAGCAGTAGCCACTTATGTGGTATCTCAATGTGATGCTTATCAAAGGAACTCAACTACAGTTCAGGTGCAGGTGCTACAGCTCAAAAGGCCTGCTCCTGAGAAACCTTTATGCAGTAGCAAATGTTTACAACCTTGGCTCTTATAATCTGTTTTCCCAGTGGGTTGCTGTCACTGCCTCTGTGTCTACCAAACACTTGATGATGGAGATAAGCCCTTGGTGGGCACTGCCCTACTGCATGTATTATGATCAAGGGACAGGCTGTGGCTGGATTATTCGGGGTGAGATGGACTGAGATCACCCTCAGTCTGCTGGAACAGTGGAATGAAGGAACAGAAAAGATTGACTAGACATCAGACTGAAGGAACACCATGGGATGCGGGTTGGATCAAACAGAACTGTGTAATAGAGCCTGTTTGATATCATCACAGGCCAATCAACGAAACTTCCTGGAGGGATGAATTTGGCTAATGGATTGTTGAATTTGCTAATTCTCTATTGTAGTATTGTAGGTTGTTAATTGAAGTGGTGCACGGGGCTGGTGAACAGGTGCTGGACACTTGGAGACCTCCAGTAGAGGGAAGACACGACCTGATACCTGGCGAGTGGGTGTGGGTGAGGAAGATATACCCTGCCAGATGTTGCAACACTGCTGGGAAGGACCATATCAAGTGCAACTGACTACCGACTCTGCCATCTGAGTGACAGGATGAGATCGCTGGATCTACGCATTGCACTGACACCGAACCACTGCACCAGAGACTGAGTGAACATTATTATATTGTCACTGTTTCTGTGTTTGTTGAGCTTCCTGAGGGGGGGTGACAGTGTACCTGTTAAGTGTAAGGAGTTTTACTTTTATAAATGGGGATATGGAATCAATACTTTATCAGTCAGTCACAAATAATAATCAGAGCTCCTGTTGGGATTGTATTGCTATAAAAGATGCTCATGGGAGTAATCCCCTTTGATAGAGGTGATTATTTAGGTTTATTGGCATGGGTAAATAGCCCTGCTTTTAGTCTGAGTGTAACTCAGATGTATTAGAATGGAAATAACTGTATGGTCGTCGCTATAATCACAGTTTTAGGCCATTCTCTATTAGGGTGATAGACAGCTGTTTAGGTGAGCAAAGACTAAACAGTACTTGTATTCTAGACAATTATTAGCAAATTAATGACTTAGCAAAGCACATCTATGATGAAGAAAAATATATATCATAATTATAATCCAGATGATTGGGGCATTGGTGCATGGCTACAGTCTGTGCTAGGAACCTGGAGAGGGTCTCTGGTTCAATACATATTTGTGTGTCTGGTATTATTCGTTATAATCATACTGTTAATATCCTGCTTGAAAAACATGTGGACTAAAGCTGCTGCTTCTGTTCTAATTGTACGCCCTGAAGGGATCATGAAGGTCAAAAAATGACTTCATGGGAAAGGTTCTCTTATCTAGTGGCAGAACCCGATGGATAGAACAATATGGTTTTAAGGGGGGGTTACCCTTGGGAGTGATTCCCCTAGATGCACATTATTATTATGATTTGTTTGTTCATAATAAGATGTTTTGCAGGAACGGGCCAATGAGAAATTTTACAACTTCAGCTAGAATTGTTCTGCAAAATGGCACAGCTGAGGCAGTGGAACAATGTGTAGATTTTTCTAAGAGTTATTACTCTTCTGGTGAAAGACTTCAGGAAAAAGAAGTGGTGTTCACTCAGGTGGAGGGGGCCGTACCAAGGCTGCTGACCACTGCGACTGCTGTGAAAGTCACGGAAAGGGTGCCCTGAATTCATGCTTCCCACTGTAAAAAGGTCACAAACGAACTGAGCAAAGCGCAGGAGTGATGTCTCCACAGGGATAGATGGGGATCACATGCTTGGGACTGATGTGCCCAGCCTTTTTCCTTTTTATGTGGAAGCCTGTCACCACCCAGAAAGAGGAAGAATCTAAATGCGAAGCCTCTTTGTATACAAACTGGCTGAATGAAACTGATAATGAGGAGGATATGAGTAATTTGTGGTATAAACTTATAAATCATACTGTAAAGTTAAAGAAATTTAATGCATCTTGTTATGTATGTGCTTTAATTCCTCATTGTACAGCCTCACCCATTTCTCTCCTGGTTAGAATCACTGTTTGGGCCAGGGGGAATGTTTTTCTTTAAGTTACTAATACCGATTATAGTAGCTGTGATACTTGTCTTCCTGTTTTTGTGTTGCTGTACGACATATATTATTCCAATGCTTTGAAATATGGTAATGAATATGTTTGCGCATCAGTATGTCCTGATAAGAACGCAAGAATCCGAAGTATGGGAGCCTCCTGGGAGTCCATATTGTAACGCCCTCGCCTGGTGGTGAGGAGGAAGCGCCCCTAGGCGCTCGTAGTACCGCTGGGCATGCTGGGAGTGGTAGCCGGGGACAGTCTGAGGGTCAGCACGATGACCAGCGGCTGACCCTACCTGTTTAAATAATGTCCTAGTAATTCTAGTGCCCTGTGTAGTCCTGTAAAAGTGTAGTGTGTTGTTAGGTAATTACCACCCTAACTATGTGTACGTGTTCCGTCAGTCTCCTCATGTGTGTGTAGATCCTGTGTTCGGTTTTGTGTGGTTGTAAACGAATAAAGCTAATGCTTGTTTGTTAATCGCGTCTCCACTTGTCCTTGTTCTGAAAAGAACCTGCAAACGCTATATTGGTGTTAGAAGCGGGCAGAATGGACAACCCGTGGCAGACACGACCCGATTCTGACGCTGGAAGAAACAGAACCCATCGGCAGCGCACATAGGGAGCCTGAGCAACTCCTGGGTGCGACAGGTGGCCACAGCCCTTACCAGGGCTATTCAATAGTGGTTCCGCTGGTAGAATTGGGGTGACTGGCCGCTACTCCTGGTCAGATAGAGGATACTCTCCCTGCTGGAGCCGATCAGCAATTCTCACACCCATTGGCGCGGGTGAGACCAGGTCGCTACGATGGGGAAGCGCTGTGGGAAATCTACGAGGCGCAGTTCCAGCTCGCGGCCCGGACGAATGGCTGGAGCCGGGCGGAGATGATCGGCCACCTGGCGGCGACGCTGGAAGGAGTGGCCTGCCAGGCGCTCCTGGACGTCCCGGAGGAGGACAGAGGCGAATACACGGCGCTGGCGGCGGCTCTTGGTGTAGAGGAGGCGCCGGACTTGATGCGGGAGAGGCTGGCTCTGCGGCGGCGCCAACCAGGAGAGCGACTGGGCCCGGTTGCCGCTGATGTCGCGTTCCTCGCCCGCCGAGGATACCCAACCTTCCCCTGGGAGGCGCAGCGGGAGATGGCTCTCCAGGCTTTTCTCAAGGCCCTCTCACCCGAGGAGCTGCGGCGCCACGTGCAGCTGGCCACGCCAACATTGCTGGAGCAGGCCTTGGCCCTTGCTACACGGGC
Organism: Lepisosteus platostomus; assembly: GCF_059453375.1. Classification (NCBI taxonomy): domain Eukaryota; kingdom Metazoa; phylum Chordata; class Actinopteri; order Semionotiformes; family Lepisosteidae; genus Lepisosteus; species Lepisosteus platostomus. The sequence continues at coordinate 54,580,605 of NC_142615.1, forward strand.
TGAGGCCGTGTTCGGGGTGGCTGGAAGTGCCAGCAGACGCAGTGCGCCCTGCCGGCTGACCGAGGCGGCGACGGAGGAATCCAGCGAGGGGGAAGAGGAGCCAGCCTGGGCAGCAACCCCCGCGGAACAGCCCCGCATACTGTTTTACAACCGCTGCCGGGCACCCGAACCTCGCACTCCTCGATCAGCGTCGGGAAACGGGAACGGGGCGACTCAGCGTGGGGAAGGCCGCCCCTCGAACACCTCAACCCCCGCTCCGGAGAGCGCTGTTAAGACCGGCGCCACTCACGCCACCGTGGGGCGAGTCGGCTGTAGCCGGGGCCTGTACCTCCACTGCAAAATCGAGGACCAACCCTGCCTGGCCCTACTCGACACCGGTTCATCGGTAACCCTACACCGGCCGGGCGTCCTCCCCGACACCGAGGGCACCAACCCCCCAGGATGGGAGGCCTCCAGCCTGCGGCTATGGACCGTGACGGGACAGCTCGCTGCAGTCCGGGGGAAACAGGTGCTTGCCTTCCGTCTAGGTGCAGCGACGGTCCGCCACCCCTGCTACCTCGCACCCATCCAGGAGGACTGCATTCTGGGGCTGGACGTACTGCAGCGAGTGGGGGCCAGTTTGGACTTGAGCTGGCAGGAGTTGGTGTGGCAGGGGGAGCGACTTCACCTGGTGGAGGGCAGGCCCGGCGAAGGCTGAGGGACGCGGGCTTGCCGGAGCCGGGAGAAAAAGAGGCAGTGGCGGAGGCAGTCGCCGGGGCAGACCAGGCCTGTGAGCCGGGGAGCGAGCGTGCTGGATCCTGCTCCCGAGTCAGCCGGGGGGCCAGACAAGGCGGCGGCGGCGGGAGCCGAGCGTTGCGTGGAAGCGAGGCGCGCCATTGAGGATCTCTACCAGCGGAGCTGCGAGGGCCTCGATCAGGACCAGCGGCAGCGGCTCCAGGCACTACTCGCCCAGAACGAGGATCTCTTTGCGGCGATAGATGAGGACTGCACCCGCACTGCCCTGGTCCAACACGAGATCAACACCGGCGACGCTCGGCCCATCCGCATCCCACCGGGACGCATGGTTCACTCCAAGCGGACTGCCGCCGAGGAAAAGATCCGGGAGATGGCCGGAGATGACCGGGGGTGATTGAGCCCTCCGCGAGCCCGTGGTCGGCGCCAGCTGTACTGGTAAAAAAAAAAGACGGCTCGTGGAGGTTCTGCGTCAACTACCGCAAGGTGAACGAGGTCACCCGGAAAGATTCCTACCCCCTGCCGAGAATAGATGACGCCCTAGACTACATCACCGGGTCGACCTGGTTCAGCTCCCTGGACCTCCGCTGCAGCTTCTAGCAGGTACCGCTTGCTCCCGATGCTCGCCCGAAGATGGTCTTTTCTATCGGCCAGGGCCTCTGGCAGTTTACTGTCATGCCTTTTGGCCTGTGCAATGTCCAGGCGACGTTCGAGAGGCTGATGGAGAGGGTGCTGGCATCTGTCCCGCGGAACCAGTGTGTGCTGTATCTGGATGATCTGCTGGTTCATGCCCGGGGCTTCGACCAGGCCTTGACGAACCTCCAGGCGGTGCTGGCCTGAGGCTCAACCCCCGCAAGTGCGAGCTCCTGCGGCGGGAGGTGAGCTTCCTGGGACATGTTGTTGGACCGCGAGGGGTGGCTACAGACCCAGGTAAGGTCGCCGCAGTGAGGGACTGGCCGACTCCACGCACCGTCACGGAGCTCCGCAGCTTTCTGGGGTTGGCCTCGTACTACCGGAGGTTAGTCCGGGACTTTGCCAGCATCGCTGCCCCGCTGCACTGCCTCACCGACAAGGGCCGCCGTTTCGACTGGGACTCGGGCTGTGAGACTGCCTTCGGCCGGTTGCGTGAAGCTCTGGTGGGGGCCCCCGTGCTGGCCTACCCCGACCCGCGGTTGCCGTATGTTCTCGACACCGACGCGAGTGATTTGGGGGTGGGTGCGGTGTTGGCGCAGGAGGGGCCGGATGGGGAGCGCGTAGTGGCCTACTATAGTCGGGCTTTGACTAGGCCTGAGCGGAACTACTGCGTGACCCGTCGCGAGCTGCTGGCGGTGATGGCGGCGGTCCACCACTTCAGGCCGTACCTGTTCGGGACCCGGTTCCGGCTGAGGACCGACCATGCGTCCCTCACCTGGCTGCTCCACTTTAAGGAGCCGAAGGGGCAGATGGCGCGATGGATAGAGATCCTGCAGGAGTACGACTTCACTGTCGTGCACCGTGCGGGGTCTCGCCATCTCAATGCCGACGCTCTCTCGCGGCGCCCCTGCGAGGCCGCAGACTGCCACCACTGCGCCTGGCGGGAGCAGCGTGAGGAGGCTGTCTGCACCGTGGCGGGGGTGAGCACCGCGGCCACGGCCCGGGAGGGGCCGCTGGGGGTGGGCCTGCCAGACCTGGCGCAGCGTCAGGCAGCTGATCCTGACGTGGGGCCGGTGCTCCGCTGGAGGGCAGCAAACACAGCGGGGCGGGGGAAGTAGACGACACGACACATGCAGGTACATTCAGCTCCGGCGGGAACGAGTCATTTGTCGGTCTTTTCAAGGGCTGGGAGCCGAGTAATCCTTCGCTTGTATCGTTTCTCCCCGGTGGCTAGATCTCACCCTGCGACTCTCGACTGGGCTCACCCACGGCAGCCCAGCAGGTGTGAGCCTAGCCGGCACCCGGATGAGAGATTCCCCCCGGAAAAGCTCAGGTTGCTGCTGCTCCTGCAAGAGGTGTGACTGGGACCAGTAGGGAGCGCTCACCCTGCGGTCTGTGTGGCTTTCTTATGCCCCAGCATCCTGATGGCGACACTCTGCTGCACAAACAGGCGCCGTCCTTCGGGGGAGGCGTAAAACCGAGGTCCCGAACCTCCTTGGCCATTAAGAAATCCCAGGGTGTCTCTCAAAAGAGATGCCGGGGGTGTCACTCTGGTGTTAGTGTTCCCCTTTACCAATCAGTCGGGGTCTCCTCCTAATCCCCGTCTCATATGTAACAATCAATGACGAGGCCCCCCTGTCCCGCGATATTGTACTTGTCTCATGGCCGCTGGCTGGCGCCGTGAGATTTAGTACTCGTGCAAGAGACCGGGGACAGAGCGCGAACGCGGTCCCCCGCCCCCCACAAAGTGTGCGCTCCAGGTTCCCTCTCGGGGCTCTGCAACACAGTGGAAAGGCAGCGAGAAGGAGCCTCTTGCTCTGACGCCGCAAGGCCACAAGAGGGCGGAGGCGCCGCGCGCCCGGCCGACGTTTTGGACTGGTGCGCTTTATGTGCTGAAATAAACACGCGACAGCCCAGAAATGTTTTGAGTGCTGTGCACTGGAGGTTTTTTTCTTGTGAAGACTTGCCTTGTGCTCCTCCGAGCAGTTTGTTTGTTCTCCTCCAGTGCGGGACAAGCCAACACAAGGGAGCACATTCGCCAACATCCAGGTATGCAATGCGATTTGGAAAGAGGCTCCTTTCCAAAGAGTTGCACACGAACGATCCTTCAGTCCAACTCGGAGGGCACGGAGCCCCAGCCACACACAGCTTCAAGTAGCGAGTCAGGCGCCATGGCTTTCGCTTGCGGCCACACCACCCTGAATGTGTCCGATCTCGTCTGTTCTCAGAAGCTAAACAGGGTTGGGCCTGGTTAGTACTTGGATGGGAGGGGTGGGTGTAAGGGCCTGACGATACTGCTTTACGCAGAGAGTGGCAGGGGTGGGATGTCAGGGCCTGACGAGACTGCATTCTGCAGAGAGTTGAGGGGAAGGTGTCACTTCTTTATGCAGAGAGTGGCAGGGGTGGGATGTCAGGGCCTGAAGGTATTGCTTTTCGCAGATAGTGGCGGGGGTGGGATGTCAGGGCTTGACGACACTACTTTATGCAGAGAGTGGAGGGGTGGGTGTCAGGGCCATACGATACTTCTTTACGCAGAGAGTGGCGGGGGTGGGATGTCAGGGCCTGAAGATACTGCTTTTCGCAGACAGTTGAGGGATTGATGTCAGGGCCATACGACAGTGCTCCACTCAGCCCACTGCTTGAATTTGTACTCCTCCTCTCTCTCCTTACCTCTACCTCTCCCTCTCTCTACCTCTCTCCCTACCTCTCCCTTTTCCCCTCCCTACCTCTCTCCCTACCTCTACCTCTCCCTCTCTGTGAGGCCAGCAGGGGGCGCTCACCCTGCGGTCTGTGTGGGTCCTAATGCACCAGTATAGTGACAGGGGACACGATCTGGCCCTCCAGCAACAAGCAGGTTACCAGATCTAGACAAAGGGGGCAACTCTTAGTCGTATGAGCTTAGTCACACATCGCAGCGATTAAAAAAACAAAACAAACATATTATGTCCATTACTAATGACTTTTTTTTCCTACATTGAAAGTCTCTTTCCCGGGTGATTTTCTAGCGCGACTGGGGCTCTTCATTTCTCCTCGGTGTCTCATTGCGGGCGGATTTGAAACAGACCACAGAACCTGCCGCTGCAGTGCTCTCGGTTAGGGGCTCTCATCCTGCATCACCAATCTTCCACAGGAGGGACGGAGCTGGATTTCTGTCTGGAAAATAAACTCCAGAGTGAGAGAGAGAGCAGAGAGGGGTAGGGAGAGGTAGAGAGAGGTAGAGCGGTAGAGAGGTAGAGAGAGGGAGAGAGGTGGAGGGCAAGGGAGAGGGAGAGAGGTGGAGAGAGAGAGGGGGTTAGGGAGAGAGGGAGAGGGAGAGATAGAGGTAGGGAGAGAGGTAGGGAGGGGAAAAGGGAGAGGTAGAGAGAGGGAAAGGTAGAGGTAGGGAGAGAGAGGGAGGAGGAGTACAAATTCAAGAAGGAGAAAATCCACAACACAACACAGGCGTCGGCATGCGTGGGCTACAAAAGGAACAAGTAAAATGTTTCTTCTGGGCTGAAAACAGAAGGAAGGAAAACACACCGTTGCGGCGCTACGGCACAAAGACGCCGAGCCAGTTGAGCACAGCAAACCCAACCTGTTCTCACAAGTTGCTTGCACTTCAGGCGAAATAAAAGCTGCTGAGCTAAATCAGGAAAGCGGTAACTATTAGGACTGCTCACTGTTCCTCAGGCTGGGACAGGAGAGCACACACTGTATTATTATTATTGAGAGACAGGCTCACTGTCTGTTCCTCAGGCTGGGACAGGAGATCACACACTGTATTATTATTATTGAGAGACAGGCTCACTGTCTGTTCCTCAAGCTGGGACAGTGGATCACACACTATATTATTATTACTGAGAGACAGGCTCACTTTCTGTTTCCCAGACTGGAACAGGAGATCACACACTGTATTATTATTACTGAGAGACAGGCTCACTGTGTCTTCGTTTGGGCTGGGACAGTAGATCACACACTGTATTATTATTACTGAGAGAGAGGCTCACTGTCTGTTCCCCAGGCTGGGACAAGAGATCACGCACTGTATTATTATTGAGAGACAAACTCACTGTCTGTTCCTCAGGCTGGGACAGGAGATCACACACTGTATTATTATTATTGAGAGACAAGCTCACTGTCTGTTCCCCAGGCTGGGACAAGAGATCACGCACTGTATTATTATTGAGAGACAAACTCACTGTCTGTTCCTCAGGCTGGGACAGTAGATCACACTGTATTATTATTATTGAGAGTCTGGCTCACTGTTCCCGAGGTTGGGACAGGAGATCCCACACTGTATTATTATTATTTAGAGATAGACTCAGTCTTTTCCTCAGTCTGGGACAGGAGGTCACACACTGTATTATAATTGTTGAGAGACAGACTCACTGTCTTTTTCTCAGTCTGGGACAGGTGGTCACACACTATATTATTATTGAGAGACAGGCTCACTGTCTGTACCTCAGGCTGGGACAGTAGATCACACTGTATTATTATTATTATTAATATTATTGAGAGTCTGGCTCACTGTTCCCCAGGCTGGGACAGGAGATCCCACACTGTATTATTATTATTTCGAGACAGGCTCACTGTTTGTTCCTCAGGCAGGGACAGGAGATCCCACACTGAATTATTATTATTGAGAGACAGACTTACTCTCTGTTCCTCAAGCTGAGAGAGGACATCACATACTGCATTATTATTGATTGACAGGCTAACTGTTCCTCAGGCTGGGACAGGAGATCACACACTGTATTACTATTATTGAGAGACAGGCTCACTGTCTGTTCCTCAGGCTGGGACAGAGGATCACACACTGTTTTATTATTATTTAGAGACAGGCTCACTGTATGTTCCTCAGAGTTGGACAGGAGATCCCACACTGAATTATTATTATAGTGAAACAGGCTCACTGTATGTTCCCCAGGCTGGGACAGGAGGTCATACATTATATTATTATTATAGAGAGACAGGCTCACTGTATGTTCCACAGGCTGGGACAGGAAATCACACTGTATTATTATTATTGAGAGACAGACTCACTGTCTTTTCCTCAGTCTGGGACAGTTGGTCACATACTGTATTATTATTATTGAGAGACAGGCTCACTGTTCCTCATGCTGGGGCAGTAGATTACACTGTATTATTATTATTACTGAGAGTCTGGCTCACTGTTCCCCAGGCTGGGACAGGAGATCACACACTGTATTATTATTATTGAGAGACAGGCTTACTCTCTGTTCCACAGGCTGAGACAGGACATCACATATTGTAATATTATTATTGATTGACAGGCTCACTGTTCCTCAGGCTGGGACAGGAGATAACACACTGTATTATTATTATTTAGAGACGGGCTCACTGTCTGTTCCTCTGGCTGGGACAGGGGATCACACACTGTATTATTACTGAGAGACAGGCTCACTCTCTGTTCCTCAGGCTGGGACAGGAGATCACACACTCTATTATTATTATTGACAGATAGGCTGACTGTCTGTTCCTCAGACTGGGACAGGAGATCACACACTATATTACTATTATTGACAGATAGGCTCACTGTGTCTTCACTTGGGCTTGAAAAGGAGATCACACACTGGATTATTATTATTGAGAGACAGGCTCACTCTATGTTCCCCAGGCTGGGGCAGGATATCACACTGTATTATTATTATTGAGAGACAGACTCACTGTCTGTACCTCAGGCTGGAGCAGGAGATCACACACTGGATTATTATTATTGAGAGACAGGCTCACTCTATGTTCCCCAGGCTGGGGCAGAATATCACACTGTATTATTATTACTGAGAGACAGGCTCACTCTCTGTTCCTAAGAGTTGGACATGAGATCCCACAATAAATTATTATCATAGAGAGACAGGCTCACTGTATGTTCCCCAGGCTGGGTCAGGAGATCACAATGTATTATTATTATTGAGAGACAGTCTCACTGTCTGTTCCTCAGGCTGGAGCAGGAGATCACATACTGTATTATTATTATTGATTGACAGGCACACTGTTCATCAGGCTGGGACAGGAGATCGCACCCTGTATTATTATTATTGACAGATAGGCACACTGTGTCGTCATTTGGTCTGGGACAGGAGATCACACACTGTATTATTATTATTGAGAGACAAGCTCACTGTCTGTTCCTTAGGCTGAAACAGGAGATCACACACTGTATTATTATTATTTAGAGACAGGCTCACTGTTCCTCAGGCTGGGACAGGAGATCAGACTGTATTATTAATATTGAGAGACAAGCTCACTGTTCCTCAGGCTGGGACAGGAGATTTCACACTGTATTATTATTATTGAGAGACAGGCTCACTGTTCCTCAGGCTGGGACAGGAGGTCACACTCTGTATTATTATTATTATTGAGAGACAGGCTCACTGTATGTTCCCCAGGCTGGGTCAGGAGCTCACACAGTAATATTATTATTGAGAGACGGGCTCACTGTCTGTTCCTCTGACTGGGGCAGGAAATGACACACTGTATTATTAGTATTGAGAGATAGGCTCAGTGTTCCCCAGGCTGGGACAGGAGATCACACACTGTATTATTATTATTAAGAGACAAGCTTACTGTCTTTTCCTCAGGCTGGGACAGAAAGTCTCACTGTATTATTATTATTGAGAGACAGGCTCACTGTCTGTTCCTCAGGCTGGGACAGGAGATCACACACTGTATTATTATTATTATCGAGAGACCTGCTCTTTCCTGACTGTTCCTTAGGCTGTTACAGGAGATTATAATCTGCTTTATTATTATTGAGAGACTGGCTCACTCCTGTCTGTTCCTCAGATTGAAACAGGAGGTCACACACTGTATTATTATTATTATTGAGAGACAGGCTCACTGTCTGTTCCACAGGCTGGGACAGGAGATTACACAGTTTATTCATATTATTGTTGAGAGACATGCTCACTGTCTGTTCCTCTAGCTGGGGTAGGAAATGACACACCGTATTATTATTACTGAGATATAAGCTCACTGTCTGTTCCTCTGGCTGGGACTGGAGATCACACACTGTTCTATTATCATTGAGAGACATGCTCATGGTTTGTTCCTCAGACTGGGACAGGACATTCCACACTAGGTTATTATTATTGAGAGACAACGTCACTGTTCCTCAGGCTGGGACAGGAGATCACACACTGTATTATTATTATTGAGAGACAGGCTCACTGTTCCTCAGGCTGGGACAGGAGATCACATTGTATTATTATTATTGAGAGACAACGTCACTGTTCCTCAGGCTGGGACAGGAGATCACACACTGTATTATTATTATTGAGAGACAGGCTTGCTGTCTGCTCCTCAGGCTTGGACAGGAGATCACACACTGTTGTAGTGTGCTCTCACAAGGCACCAGTTCTGTAGGGGTTTGGGCATTTACTGGGACAATTATTTTTGTGGCAGTAAATCACAAAATTGATTATTTTAATGGTCTTAGAATCCAACCATGCGATATAACTCAAAGTACCTCAACAGGTACTAATACACGAGGATTCATTTATTAATATATAGAATATGCATGTAAACCTAACAGATCTTATCGTAAGGGTTATCAGAATACAAAAGATATAAATTCATTCAGTTACAATGAGTTACACATATCAAGAGGACATAAGTTCGGTATATCATTCATTTAGACCGTTTCGTAATTGAACTTGTTTAAAACTTCTACATTAGATACTCAAAACAAGTACATAACCCTTAGGAATTAAATTGATTCTCGTGATTCTTATCTTTCACCCTTTCCGTAGTGTAGCGGCTATCACGTTTGCCTAACACGCGAAAGGTCCCCGGTTCGAGACCGGGTGGAAACAGCCTTGTTCTGCAAGCTCCTGTACATCACAGAGGTATTGAGAGACCGGTCATTTGTTCCCAATGTATTTCCGGTGCCTTCATGCACTCTTGTACCAAACGGACGTTACTTCTGTACGCGGAGCCGATCATTTGCAATTGGGCTGTGCCGACAGACCAGGACGAGCTCTGTCGGCTCAAAAGCAGCACAGGACCTGCAAGAACAACAGAAAGATTAGCATCCAGCGGGGGCCTCTTAGTGAGCCCAAGATCTCATCAAGAATCGGCTCCAGCAACAGGGCTGGGCGCATTGTTCCATTCTCCGACCACTCTCGGTGTAAACAAGTCCCTCCTGGTCTCTGCTTGAAATGCACTTTCCTGCGTTTGCTTTGGTGTAACTGGCTTCCCCTGCATGGGCGAATGTGAAGAAGATCCTTAGTAAGTCATTGAAGAAAACCGAGAAGAGGTCGGAGTGGCCTCTGTCTTTCATCAACGATCCAGTCAGGCAGTACTCTGCAAAGCGCCGTTCGTTCACATCGATTGGCTTTTTTTTGCCTTCATTCGTGCAAGTAGTAAAAGCAGACGCCCCTATTCTGCCGTGACCCGGATTCGAACCGGGGTTGTTGCGGCCACAACGCAAAGTACTGACCACTATACGATCACGGCGAGTTACCGATACACACGTGGCAGGGCGGAAAAGGCTGTGCTCTCTTCGTGTGACATAATTCGGAAAAGTCCTGACGTTGCATTTCAACTGAGCCCCAGTATACATCGACCCTTCGACACTCTGAGTGACAACTCTCTTGCGTGTTTTCTCATATTTATGTAGTTTGTGTGCATGATGCCGTGAACAGTGTGGTTGTTCGATGCCATATGGTCTAGGGGTTAGGATTCCTGGTTTTCACCCAGGCGGCACGGGTTCGACTCCCGGTATGAGAACGTGTCGGTTTTGCCTCCTGCTTTCCAAAAGATCAGCACCGTGTGCGAAGGAGCCGCATTAAAACCACTCGAACGTGCGAGAAGAGGGGGCGCTTATTTCCAACCGAAACTTCTCGCGTGTGAGACGAGCTGATCATCGCTGTGGGAGGGTTACTCTGGTAGACAGGGCTGACCTTCGGCAATAGGATTTATACTCTCCAAGATGATATTTGCACTTTCTGGAGAGGCGATTTTCTCCACTTCAGTAGCCCGATTTCGTCGATTGCGTGGGGAGGGCTGTAGAATGTGGCGCCGCCTTTCCTGCTCCGTCCATGACAGGCGTGCTGGTCTCTGGAGAGAGAGCACGGTCCATCAGCGCACTCCAATAAAGGCACTGGAAGCAGCTGAATCGCATTGGCGAAGCTCAGCGCTGGGCCGCTGGGCACGTCTTACCACCGTTTCCGTAGTGTAGTGGTTATCACGTTTGCCTCACACGCTAAAGGTCCCCGGTTCGAAACCGGGCGGAAACAGACTTCTTTTGTTGCCACGCACAAAAGGGGATTGGGGATTCGCCTAGCGCTGTGATCGAACAGACCCACTCACCTCTTAGTGTGGCGGGATCTGCACAGTGCATGTCGCAGCGCATCCTGCTTTCACTTCAATGCGCGTCCTGATGTACCCCGGTCTCCCGCGTGACAGGTGGGGACAGGTGACAGGTCCTATACTAACGAGGAAGACATCGCTCTCTCCGACCCCCGGCATCGTGTCCCGACCCACCGTGCTGGAAGCCGACGCGTGCTGTGATTCCTTTATGGAGCAGAAATGACAACCGAGGAGACGAGAGATCATTTCAGCATTTCGCGTCTGAACGGAAAACACAAACGACCAACTCGGAAGGACTTGCCTTTGACGCTTTTCAAAGTGTTCTTTGTGCACGACGACTGCGCCGCCTAGCAGATACAAATGGGTTGTACAACTTTGAACTAGAAAATGGAAGAGGGCTAAGCCCCCTCTCTTTTAGCCCAGGTTCGATCTGTCTCCCAGAATCACCAAGGCGCACGCACACACACACACCCGTGCCATTGAAGTGCTCTGCTTCATTTCTAAGGGCCACTCAACATTCACTCCTACCCCGAGTGCAGAAAAGACAGCGTCCGCAGCAACAACAGCTCAGGTCTCTGCACAGGAGCTAAGCTGCCCTCATCTCCTCTGCTCTGCGGCTCCTGCGGAGCGGAGTCCTGCCTGGAGCCGTGTTTGCAGGCGGAAGCTCCCCGCGCCCTGTCTGTGCGTTGTGTCCAAGAGCTCCTGGGAGGAAGAGAGAGCCCTCCCACTCGGGGGCTTTTCCACGGTCTGTGTGAGGAGGGGCGGGTGTGTCCAGTAGCTTATCGAGCGGAAGCCTGGGGCGGCGGAGAGCTGTGATCGTGCAGACCTTGAGGTGTCACCTCTTTGTCTGCTTTCCCGCCCCCCCTCCGCCCAAGCTCTGCTCCAAAGTAGCCCGGCAACCCCTCACACCTGCACGTGTCACAACCTAAGGTGTGGTCATGAGACACCCATGGGGTGTCGTTCTGTTCTTGCTAATTGTTTCCTGCCCGTCGCATGCGAGGAAGATGCGCTGGACAGAGCTCAGAGGGTGCACCTGGGTGGCTTTCCTTCTGAGTGACGTTCCTGCAACACTCTCCCGCTACTCTTGGTGCGCTCATGCCACAACACAGGAATGCCGGAGCAGGTGGCTGGGGGCTCTGCGCACTGCTGAAATAGCTCAGTTGGGAGAGCGTTAGACTGAAGATCTAAAGGTCCCTGGTTCGATCCCGGGTTTTGGCATTTTGTTTCATCGCGCCCTTTGTTCCTCTCTCCAGCGCCCCCTGCCTAAAGTGACGCGGCCCTTTCTCAGCCCGAAACGCAAGCGAGACACCAGCAGCGGTCCCTGCAGGTTTCCGTAGTGTAGCGGCTATCACGTTCGCCTAACACGCGAAAGGCCCCAGGTTAGAGACCGGGCGGAAAGAGCCTCGTTTTGCACGCTCCTGTACTTCACAGAGGTCTTGAGCGACCGGTCATTTGCTCCCAATGTATTTCCGGTGCCTTCGTGCACTCTTGTACCAAACGCACGTTCCTTCTGTACGCAGAGCCGATCATTTGCAATTGGGCTGTGCCGACAGACCAGGACGAGCTCTGTCGGCTCAAAAGCAGCGCAGGACCTGCAAGAACAACAGAAAGATTAGCATCCAGCGGGGGCCTCTTAGTGAGCCCAAGATCTCATCAAGAATCGGCTCCAGCAACAGGGCTGGGCGCATTGTTCCATTCTCCGACCACTCTCGGTGTAAACAAGTCCCTCCCTGTCTCTGCTTGAAATGCACTTTCCTGCGTTTGCTTTGGTGTAACTCGCTTCCCCTGCATGGGCGAATGTGAAGAAGATCCTTAGTAAGTCATTGAAGAAAACCGAGAAGAGGTCGGAGTGGCCTCTGTCGTTCATCAACGATCCAGTCAGGCAGTACTCCTCTGAAAAGCGCCGTTCGTTCACATCGATTGGCTTTTTTTTGCCTTCATTCGTGCAAGTAGTAAAAGCAGACGCCCCTATTCTGCCGTGAACCGGATTCGAACCGGGGTTGTTGCGGCCACAACGCAAAGTACTGAGCACTATACGATCACGGCGAGTTACCAATACACACGTGGCAGGGCGGAAAAGGCTGTGCTCTCTTCGTGTGACATAATTCGGAAAAGTCCTGACGTTGCATTTCAACTGAGCCCCAGTATACATCGACCCTTCGACACTCTGAGTGACAACTCTCTTGCGTGTTTTCTCATATTTATGTAGTTTGCTTGCATGATAACGGGAACAGCGTGGTTGTTCGCTGAAATATGGTCTAGCGGTTAGGATTCCTGGTTTTCAGCCAGGCGGCCCGGGTTTCAACATCCGGTATGAGAACGTGTCGGTTTTGCCTCCTGCTTTCCAAAAGATCAGCACCGTGTACGAAGGAGCCGCATTAAAACTACTCGAACGTGCAAAACGTGACCGGGGAAAAGTTAACTTGAAGTTAGAAAACGATTTTGGCACGCCTGTAGGGCTTTCGCAAAATCTCTTAGAATTACAAAAACACATGCTTTATGTAACATTGTGAATGCTTTTTTTTAAACCTCCGGTTTTTCATCGATGCGTGATTACGCACGAACTGGAACCCAGGGACCGCTGTGTGCACACGTTCACAACGCGAGAAATACTGTTCAATACTGTCAATATGACCATAGGAAGCAGAACAGCGCAGTCTCCAATTACCCAGACTGTAAGCACGGGAATAAAGCTTTGTTTGATTTCTGAAACCCCTCCTTTACGTCCTGTTTTCATTCAGGTAAGGGTCAACTATATTGACAATACTACTGACAGCAGGAAGATTAAAATATTCTTTACTCAGCGGCTTATTAAAAAGAGCTCCCATGATGTTCCAAGAGACTTTTTATACAGAACACTGACACAGCTTTGTGTTCTGAATCTCTTTTTCTCGTGCTTTTATTTAATGTGGCACAATGCACTGGGATAGGGGTATTCTGTTCACAAACCAATAGCATTTAAATCACAGCACCCACAATGCTGCAGGTAAGTGTTTTGCACACTAAGCAGGTCCTCTGACTTTTCCCAGCTTTGTTTTGGGTTGTGGCCCTTTTATTTTTTTATGATTTTCCGAAGATAACACTAAAGGTAACACACTGGGATAGGTGGGTCTTTTTCATGGCTCAATAGCAATTCAAATACAACAGCCACACTGCTGAACCCAAGTGTTTTACACACCAGACAGGCCCCCGAACCTCATACAACCTTGCTGTGGCTGTGGCCCCTTTCTTTATTTTTTATGATTTTCTGAAGATAACACTACAGGTAATACACTGGGACAGGTGGGTCTTCTTCATGGCTTCATGATTTTTTGACTGTAATCAAGTGTTGTGCACACAAGGCAGGCCTCCTGACCTTTCACAGTCATGCTTTGTTGTGTGAAACTTTAATTCTCTTTTTAGGATTTTTTGAGCATCAAAACTTCCAACTTCCACCGAGATGAATGGGGTGCTCTTCAATAGCTTTTTCATCTATACACACAAGCGTATATAACCAAGACACTCAGAACCAACAGAATCAACCTGAAGTCATAGAAAATCAAGAATGCCCCCGAGACACCTGCACCCCCCTCCTGGACCACTCTGGTATCAACACCCCCAAACCAATCCATGCCAGCTAACAAGACTCAGAATCGGTGCAACCCTCCAACATGGACCAAGAGCAGGATGGGACAAGAACCTGCACCACACTACGCACCCCTCAGACCTGTGGTCAAGGGCTGGTGGAGTAGGGGATATGATCAACGAATTTCTGAGGTTTTCTAAACTTGAAAAAAAAAATGAGTTGGAATGACAATATGTGGTCAACACTGTCAAACAGAGTCCTTGGAGAGGATTGCCCCAGCAACAAGAAATGGTTATCAGTGATTTGGCATGAAGATAGAAAAAAAGTAAGAACCCAAGTGCTTAGGGCACAGAAGGGGGTGAGTATTGGTAAGGATTCCAAACCAGATGACAGTACACAATCTATAGTCAGTATTTCAAGTCAAAGTGAGGGACATAGTTTGGAAGGCAACACAGAGCTCAGAAGTTCATCAGAAGATACAAAAGATGCATGGGCTGCACACGGCAGCACAGACAGTGGTGACATGTTTGAAGGAGAAAAAAAATCTGTGTAGAATCAGAAAAAAAGCCTGAAGAGCACAGTGAATATTCCCAGGGGGCAAGCTTGTCTGGGACGTCACCTCAGGATAGAAGGGGATTAAGAAAGATTATGTCTGTGCCTAAAACTTTCAAAGTATGTCTAAAGGCTGAACAATGGAGAAAAATAGCACCTCTAAAAGGTACATCTAAACTAAGACGACCATGGAGCACATCTTTAGTACCATGTTTGACATCTCAACATGTACTACCGAGAGAGTGCAGCATGTAGAAACTGACTACAGCTGGGCCCTGATTCACAGTGTTTTTTTTGCCTTCAATGGGGACACCATCCATGCATACTTAAATCGTGCAATGAAAGTCTGCCAAGGCAAACTTAAGTACACAGAACTTCAGATGTTCACTGTTCTGCACCTTTGCTCTGCCCATGTCATAAAGGCTGTCTCTCAAGCAATTAGTAAAAAAACATCAGACAAAGGACTGCGAGACTTTGCAACATTTTCCTTTGCCATCCTGCAAAACAGCACAACTTTGAGTGTTGCCAGAAATGTTTTCAAACACATGTGTATTGTAGGTTCACAACTGAAGTCCAATCTAGTGTCTGCCTCCTTAACGCTTACATTTCTCAAACAACCACACCAGACCAGATGGAAAAGGAAGCAGAAGTCAAAGACACAGATGAGGTACTATACCCAAAAATGAGAGGCAGCCTGGGCTGCTCTCCTTTCGCTGTGGAGTTCAAAGGTATTTATGAAGCATATCGGTTCAACGACATGATGACTATGGGACACAACACAATGTGAACCCCTATTTCTGTGAAGACATAATTAGATTTCTGTTGCGAAGATACATGGCATTATTTCCACTGTGGAGTGGAATTTTGTTGGGTGACCTGACAAGATATGCTTCAGACAGCAAAAAAGACATATCAATGTCAGAGGTAGCACAAACAAGAGCCACTAACTGTCATGTTGAGACCTGGTTTGGCATTGTCAAGCAATCAATACTTCAGCACAGGAGGAAACTGAGGCCAGCAGAGTTTATTACGATAATGAGAAAATCCCTCTAGGGTGGTACAGAGAACATATAATCCAAAATGATCTCCCCAAAAAGGTTTTGATGGCACCATTGATCACCACTAAAACACGTCATGAACATGCACTGGAACAATGGGCAAAGAGAGCACCAGGTGTAGGCAAAGAAACAAAAAATTAATTCTACAGCGCACCACAGAAAATTCCAATCCCCCGAAAAATGAGAAAACAGGGAAAAAAAAGTTAGCAATAGAAATATTGAAACAAGTGAAAAATCGCCAGATGACAGCAACGGCCTGCAAATTCAGCAGGGGAAAGCAGGAACCACAGAATGTAAAGAATGGCAGCACAAAGAAGAAAGGAAAGTGTCACCCAAGCAAGCTGCCGTGGGCATGGCTGAAGTGATCACACCACAGTGTGATGCACGCCCCATCTCAAAACTTATAAAAGAGAAAACAGATTTCAAAAAGAAGGTAGGATTTGTATTTCAAATATTTCTCTGTGTGGACATTCACTTCTTTTTCAGAGCTTATGAATGTCATCTTCTACTACTGTAGGTGTTCTTTGTCGTTTCTCTCTAACTTGTTATACTTGTTGACATACTTGTGTTATACTTGTGGTGTGTAATCTCAATTTTCATTATGTTAGGTCCAGTGATCTCTTGTGTATGCTTTTGGCTTGGTAAATCTTTTTTAGGTACACGCCCTTTGGAACATCAATCCGAGTGAATTAATGGTTGCAGTTTTGCCATCCATGCACAGTGCAGACACATATATTCTCAGACACTCGGAGTTTGTGTCTCTGAAACCAGATGAGTGGCTCATAGGCGAGGTAAGATGAAAGTGTTTGATTGCATGCATTTGTTAAGGTTTCTGAGCTTTTGTGTAATCAAATGTGTGTGAGTGCGTGAAATCACATCTTCTTCAATTGTGTTTGCTTTTTCCATAAGACCATTGAGTGTTACTTTCAAGTAGCGAAAGAATCCATGGACTTGGGGAAGAAGATTTTCCTAATGAACCACTACACAACTGGTGTAATCATGAGTGGGAATAGAGAGCGCATGGCTAGACAACGTTTGTCCAAGGTAAGGACATCAAACACAAATGTTGATGGATTACATTAGTGAGGGGGCAAACATGGTTTTTCACTAACTGATGATTGTTTTATCAATAGAGAAACAAGGAGAGCTACAAGCAATCAAAACAGGTCACAACTGTGCCCATGGTGCTGCCTAAAGAAACTACCTTTATAGTCAGAAATCAAAATTCAAAGGTAGCACACCATCCCTGTGAGGCAGCCTGTTGTACTAATCTTGTCATTCTTTTCATTACAGGTCAACTTTGAAAACTATGAAGCCATTATTAGCTTTTTTAACACTGGTGTCCACTGGAAATTGTTGGTAAGTGTGGTGCAGGTAATCCAAAACAGCGTAGGTTTATAATTACACCTGGAACCATTACAGTTCAAGTGATTATCCTTGTTGCATCTAAAAAAATTACAAAGTCACAATGTATGTGTTCCTCTCCTGTTAAAAAAGGTGGACATTGATAGTGAGTGTCCAAGGCAATGGTGACAGTGCACTTTTCCTAAATTATTATTGTGAATACTGCTGTGTAATGAACAGACAACCAAACAAGTCAAAGTGTCATGTAGGAAAAAAAGTACTGTTAAGTCATTTCCTGACTGTCTTTGCCGAGGTTTGCAAAATATTAAATGTTAAATAATATATAAATATAAATATTATATATATAAAATATTCAAATATTAAAAACCTTTGTTTAAACAACATAAAACTCCTGAAACTGCCTGTGTGTCTGGCCCCACATTAAATGCAACTTCATGTCTGATGATGGGCCCTTTGTTTCTTGCAGTATCTGTATGCTCCATCCCAGAAAGTCTTTGTGGTCGACCCTATGGGGAGTGATGAGATGGGAGACTCCACTGCAGCGGCAAAAAGGTTCAGGTAAGAAATCAAGCATTAGTTTCGTGGTGAAATTCTGCAGGGGCACACATACATTTCAGGTTCAAGTTCAGCATGACAAATATTTCCTCATTTATCAATAACCTATTGTTTTGATTCACAGGGACTTTTTTAAGATGCGAAGGAATGTCCTAGGAAAAGAAGACTGGTTGAATATCAACTGGCACCCAAGCGTGATTGGTCACACCAGGCAAGCAGATGCCTCAAGCTGTGGGGTCTTTGTGATGCAGGTCAGCATAACCTTTCCACGCCAAAATTTTGGACTTAAAACTATTGTATGAGAGATTTTTAGGGAAATAATTGAAACAAACTTTTGTCTGTTAGATGGGCGCAGACATCATTAACAATTTCCCGGATATTCCAACATATATCGAAATAAACAGCAGTGCCAAAGAAATGAGAAAGTTGCGGGAAGACCTGTCAATCAGAATTCTTGAGGCTTCAGGTATTGTACCATTTGATCCTCATTGCCTACGTTTCTTGGTGTATATTATTTTCCTGAAGCATGTTCTCTCTCTGTAACAAGTCTGGATGAAAAAGATTCTCAATTTATTTATATGCAGAACTCATTTGGGTATTCTTTTTGTACTATATAACACAGTGATGAAAAGTTAATTAAATCACATTTCACACAGTTAAAATTCAATGACACTTTGGCCTTCGTCGTGGTTGACACAACCATTGTCTGGGAAAAGTGTGGGTCTAAATTGCCCATAGTGAAGCAAAGCAAACTGAAACATGATAGCTGTGTTATCATGTGCCCCCTTAAAATCATAGCAACACACGCTGACGCAAAAAAGGGTAACAGGTGTTGACAGGAGTATTCTGAGACATGACAATGTGCGGTTTAAGAAGCAGTAGAACACCTAATCAGGAAAGTGCATACGAAAAGGTCTCTATCAAACTGTCTTCAATTATGCAACAATGATCTGTAGATAACATTGGAAAAATCAGTCTATTTGGCATGTTTATTATAGCTCCTCTCCAGGTCATGTGCCTGATGTGTGGAGAAACACCAGTGCGGCAGACAAACTGGGTAAGTGAACATCATCTCTATCTGTATGTGTAATGTAAGCACATAATAACAAAACATGCCAGTGAAAGGTGATAGCTGAACTGATATAAGGTTTACTGTCCGTGTAGATTCAGTGTGACAGTTGTGAAAACTGGTTCCATGAATTGTGCATCTCAAAAGAAGAGTATGAAAGCGCAAAGAATGAAGTAACATGGATATGTACATTTTGCCAACCCCAGTTTGGTGAGTATGCTCTGCATGCAAACTATCACTATGAAAGGGTTTTTTAAGCAGGACATGTAGTTTTAGATTCAGCAGAAACATACAGTAGGATGACATATTTCAGTGGACGTTATAATTGTTTGTTATTGTTAAGAAGTTTGGATTGCAGGCTTGTCTTCTGGCATTAATGGTTCTATAAATTAGAGATAACTTTTCAAAAAACACACCAAAGAAGGCACACATAAAAGATTACTGATAATCTGTGCAATTTATTACATGACACAGGCATCTCAAAGATAGAATTACTGTGTCAGATTAATGATTAGACATGGATGCATCAAATCACTTACTAGGTTTCTTTCCAATAGTATAGAAACAAAGACACAACCATGAACACCTAAAAGAGCTTGCCATTTAGCACAGAAACAATATAACGTCTTGCTGTAAAAACACAAAGTAAGAAAAAAGGAGTTTGATTAAGAGAGATCTGGCAAATTGTGCAAATACCTAGATCTTGATTTGTGACCCATTTATACTCCTTGGATCCTTTGCAGTTCGTAACCCTTCTTACGGTTTTATATTTCAGGCACTGTTGATGAGTGAGCATCCACCCCCTACTCCCGAGCATTACATAAAAGACATGCTGGAAACTCAAGAAGACTGTCAACGTGTTCTCAGCAGAATTCACCTCCAAAAGACACGTAAGTACAAGTTTCAATATCCCCCCAAAAATTTTATCTTGGGTAAGAGTAAACTTTCGTACACTTTGCCAAACAATAATGAAAAACACTAGAACACAAAATCACTAGAAACCATTTGTTATCTATTGCCAGAAACCAAACAAAGTCTGTATGAAAACAGTAAAAAAGTTAATCATGACACAACACAGTCCCTTTTAAATATGATCACTACACACTGTTAACATCACTGTAGTAGTGCAAAGAAATGTAAAACGACAGTATGTCACCATGACATGATTTATGTGAAAGATTTCCAGATAAAATTGTATCCATCCTAGTAAGATAGATTAATCAAGAAATTCCACTCCGTTGTGAGAAAGATCAAAGAAAAATGGCTTCTATCAAATAGAAGTGTATCTAGGGTGATTCCTTTTTATTAGGTTTCCAAAACAGTACTCTATCTACCTTCAGACAGGGCACAGTGCTAAAAGGATTCTAACCGGAACAATAAAACACAATTGCATCATCGAAGTCCGAACCCCACTGGCTTTCAATATCGTACCATGTACATCTCCAGGAGTGGAGACTCATGAAAAAGAACAGCCTAGACACCAAAGTGATACTTTTCTTACAGTAAGGTTAAGGTAGTTGTAGGATGCTGTCTAGATCAATGAACAGATTATGTTAACAATAGCAAGCACGTAGCAGAGCATTTAGGCACACAGCCCCTAAATTGTGGAAATATATGTCAGACCTTTTTAAGGATGCCCCATACCTACAAGCATATTTAACAATGCTGTAGTCTTCTACATCGTCTCTGTAGTCTTCTTTATCCCAAGTGATCTAATTCTTTAGGAGGTGCAGAAACATAGATATCAAGTGGGTAAGTAGACAACCACGTTGCAATTGTTTTTTCTGTGTCTAACCCTTTTTTTTTCTCCACACCATGCCTGCCACTGTTCTCTCTTCGGTGCCTTTGGTTGATATTGAGCTCCGTCCCCCATGACAAGGGATCCTCCTGGATTTCTGAAGCAAGGAACCCAGCCTACAAAACTCAAGATCCTGTACTGCTCAACCCAGTGGATGGGACACACTCAACATTAACATCTAGTCTCACATAATATATGAAATAGAATTCACCGTGTCAATCTGCATGGTTGTGCATGTGAACTGTTTCTAGTAACTACTTGTCATACACAACCAGGACCTGGAGGGGAGGTCAACCATCAGGCCTTGGACCCCCAGAGATTTTTTTTCTCCTTTGGAGTTTTTTGTTTTTCTCTCCTTCGTGCCTGATGGTTACACAGTCACATCATCAAGACTGCATACCACACCTTCATTGTGATTACAGATATAGCTTATTTAAAATGTGAAATTAGGAAAAAACTAAACGAAACATGGGAAATAAAAAGAATGTAAAATCTAAAATTTTCAGATGTTGTGATGAAGCTTTTGACTCATGAATAGCACCCCCCTATCCCAGTGTATTACCTGTAGTGTTATCTTCAGAAACTCATTACAAAATAAAGACAGGGGCCACAGCCACAGTAAGGTTGTATGAGGTTCAGGGGCCTGTCTGGTGTGTAAAACACTTGGTTTCAGCAGAGTGGGTGCTGTATTTGAAATGCTATTGAGCCATGAAGACGACCCACCCGTCCCAGTGTATTACCTGTAGTGTAATCTTCAGAAAATCATAAAAAATTAAAGAAAGGGGCCACAGCTACAGTAAGGTTGTATGAGGTTTGGGGGCCTGTCTGGTGTGTAAAACACTTGGTTTCAGCAGAGTGGGTGCTGTATTTGAAATGCTATTGAGCCATGAAGACGACCCACCCGTCCCAGTGTATTACCTGTAGTGTAATCTTCAGAAAATCATAAAAAATTAAAGAAAGGGGCCACAGCTACAGTAAGGTTGTATGAGGTTTGGGGGCCTGTCTGGTGTGTAAAACACTTGGTTTCAGCAGAGTGGGTGCTGTATTTGAAATGCTATTGAGCCATGAAGACGACCCACCCGTCCCAGTGTATTACCTGTAGTGTAATCTTCAGAAAATCATAAAAAATTAAAGAAAGGGGCCACAGCTACAGTAAGGTTGTATGAGGTTTGGGGGCCTGTCTGGTGTGTAAACCACTTAGTTTCAGCAGAGTGGGTGCTGTATTTGAAATGCTATTGAGCCATGAAGACGACCCACCCGTCCCAGTGTATTACCTGTAGTGTAATCTTCAGAAAATCATAAAAAATTAAAGAAAGGGGCCACAGCTATAGTAAGGTTGTATGAGGTTTGGGGGCCTGTCTGGTGTGTAAAACACTTGGTTTCAGCAGAGTGGGTGCTGTATTTGAAATGCTATTGAGCCATGAAGACGACCCACCTGTCCCAGTGTATTACCTGTAGTGTTATCTTCAGAAACTCATTACAAAATAAAGACAGGGGCCACAGCCACAGTAAGGTTGTATGAGGTTCGGGGGCCTGTCTGGTGTGTAAAACACTTGGTTTCAGCAGTGTGGGTGCTGTATTTGAAATGCTATTGAGCCATGAAGACAACCCACCCATCCCACCTGTAGTGTTATCTTCAGAAAATCATAAAAAAATAAAGGTTCCATAACCCAAAACAAAGCTGGGAATAGTCAGATGACCTGCTTAGTGTGCAAAACACTTACCTGCAGCATTGTGGGTGCTGTGGTTTAAATGCTATTGGTTTGTGAACAGAATACCCCTATCCCAGTGCATTGTGCCACATTAAATAAAAGCAAGAGAAAAAGAGATTCAGAACGCAAAGCTGTGTCAGTGTTCTGTGTAAAAAGTCGGTATGAACATCATGGGAGCTGTTTTTAATAAGCTGCTGAGTAAAGAATATTTTTATCTTCCTGCTGTCAGTAGTATTGTGAATATAGTTGACCCTTACCTGAATGAAAACAGGACGTAAAGGAAGGGTTTCAGAAATCAAACAAAGCTTTATTCCCGTGCTTACAGTCTGGGTAATTGGAGACTGCGCTGTTCTGCTTCCTATGGTCATATACCGGTTTTTCGCACGAAGCCGTATTGAACAGTATTTCTCGCGTTGTGAACGTGTGCACACAGCGGTCCCCCGGGTTCCAGTTCGTGCGTAATTACGCATCGATGAAAAACCGGAGGTTTTAAAAAAGATAATTAGCTCACTGATAGTTTGATATAAAGGGTGTGGAAATATCCACAAGTCGTGGTCTTTAAAATGCATTTGGTTTGACAGCATTCTGTGCTTCCATCGCGAAGATATGGACAAAAGAATATTCGTGCTTGGTCAAAAAAATGTCATAAAAACGACAAAGTAAAGGCTGAGAAAGCATCCACAATGTATTTTATACACAAAACAAGCATTCTCGCAACTCTAAGAGGTTTCGTGAAAGCGCTACAGGCGTGCCAAAATCGTTTTCGAACTTCGAGCTAACTTTACCCCGGTCAAGGTCTGGAGAGGTTGGAGAGTTTGGTGGATGTGATAATTTTACGGTGTTGTGGAAGAAAACAGTCTTTCTTTGAATTCTCAGTCAATCGGAATTTCAGTGCGAAACATAAACCCCTTGTCTGATTTAAAGAGATTATATTTTAAAACTCCTAAAAAATCAGAAAACACATGTTTCTCACTTTGAAATTTTAGACGGAGCGGTGCATTACTAGTAGCGACGCTGAGCACCCTATGGGGGAATTCAGGTCATGTGAAATGCCAGCGGTTTAATAAACAACGCGTCTGTTTTCGGATCATAAGATTGTAGGTTCGACTTCTACCTGGCTCGTGTAAATTTTATTCAAGCTCCTCAGTAATAATGTATATTATGTAATGAACCGCACCTGAAAGCAAACGTTGGGTCTGTTTCCTTTGTTTTCCAGCATGAAATAGCAAATCGTTACAAAAAGCAGCTGCTAATGTCCAATAGCGGTTTTTTTTTTCAAATTACATTTTCAGGCTTCAGACACTTTTTAATAAAACAAAAGTGTCCGGAAACACATTAACTTTCAGGTTTGCTTGAACCTGTATTAAAAAAAGTTATCTGAAACTTCCGGGATTCCATTATCTGATGTAGCTGTCTCTAAAGTTGGACGTGATGTTAAGCAGATGTGAACTGTGCCTTTTCACTTAAAAAAAAAAACAAAGTTCTTTTTTTCCCCTTCACTCCAATGCTGGAGACTGTAAGCCTGTGTGAGCTCCACACTGCGTGTCCTGTACTGCTCTATTTTGTTTAGATTATCTATGTGGTGTACAGATAGAACTCAACTGCATGGTGTGAATTCCGTGTTCAGGACCAGCAGAACCTGAAAAAGTAACAGCTGACCTCGACATGATTTGAACACACAGCCTCCTGATCTGGCGTCAGACATGCTACCATTGGGCCATGAAGTCACGGCTGTCTGTGCCTTTGAATTCCCCAAAGGAGACAAATGAGCTTCACAAAGAAAAATCTGTGAAGAGCGCAGCTCTTCCGAAGAGAGTCTTTTCTTCCCAGACCACATTTTATTCTTCCTGCGCAGCTCTTGTGTAGGTGTTGTTCTCAATTACAGATCCAGGAACACTGATTGTTTTTTCTATTTTTTTAAATTAAGTACCCCATGGTGCAACGGTAGCACGTCTGACTCTAAATCCCCAAGTTCATTTTCAAAGTATATCGGAGTCAACTGATACTGATCAGGTTCTGCTGCTACTGAACCCGCAGTCTTCACCTTAAAGTTCAATTCCCCAAGCCTTTTGACCTTATATGTCCATCTCTTCTCGTCAAAACTCGTATTTTCACAGGGTACCCTTCAGAAATCGCAGTATAGAATGAAAAAACTCCAGTAGATCTCGGCCGCTGTTGGTGATTTTCCTTTTAAAATAAATGAATCTCTGGAAATTTTACGGAGTGTATCACTTTCACTGAGACCGAGAAGTATTAAGCTGTACATGCGTCTTTGTGGCTCAGTTGTTAACAAAAAGGGTGGTGGTTTGAGCCCTTCCAGGGACGCTATGAGCCTTTTAATGTACACACCCTCCTCACTTCATTTCTCCATGGCCGGTCTTGTATCGCTAACAAATACAGAGCCCGTAGGAGGCAATAAGCTCGCATATTTTTTTTTTGTTATAAAATATACTTTATTCTGAAAAAAACACATCTCAAAAAGAAAACATCTCACACATCATCACTTCACATAATTAAAACAACGGCGGAACGGCGGTGATTGTCTGTTATCAATCTTTGCAAGGGTGGGCGGATTTGCGCTATTATGAGAGTCCCTCCAAACCCTACTGTTTGCTGTAAACCATTAATCCCTGTACCGGGTCCATAGGCCTTTCCAGTGCTCCTTTGCCGTGGGGAAACCCCATTTAGCAATGTCGCGCTTCATCCTTCTCCTGAGGTCCGCCAGGATCCTCTCCTCCAGCTCTCTCGCTCCCCACTCGATGTTGTGCCGGATGAGATTGTTCCTCGCGTCCCACAGGCCTTTTTTTGTGAGGGACAGCAGCAGCCATATCAGGAACTGCGTCCCTCTGTCCAGTCCGGTAGGTGCCAGCCCCAGCAGAATGTACTGGTAACTGAGCACCGCACCCGTCCCCAGGAGTTGCATGGTGTTGTCCATTCTGCCCCACACCGCCTTGGCGAAGGGGCAGCTCCAGAACACGTGCTCCTGAGTCTCCTCGACGAAACACGTGTCCCGGGGGCAATGCGGGTTCCTGGTAAGCAAGTGTCTGTAGAGGACCTCTCTGGTAGCCAGTCTCTTGTGTACGGCCATCCAGTTGAGGTCCTTCAGTTCGTTGTCCAGTTCTTTAGGCTGCGTCCTTTCCCAGACTTGTCTGGGAACTTGCAGCCTTTCGTCGGCGACCAGATGCCCCCTCACCTCTTTGTACAGAGCTCTGTGGTTGGTGCAGAGCTCTGGCTGTCTCGTGGCCTCGTACCTCCTGCTCCACTTGACAGCGTGGGTGTAGAACTGTGGTCGCCTCTCTGCCTTGGGCCCAGTGTTTGACCACTGGACCAAGTGCCTCATCGGGATGGAGAGCCACAGCCTGACAAAGTACTGGTACTTGTGGCCGATGGGCTCCCGCAGCGCCCGACAGAGGTTGCAGTAAAAGATGCAGTCGAGTTTCAGGGGGAAATGTGGGACATCTCGACGCCCTTCCTCGACCGGCTGACACATCCGGTTTCTCGTGATGTACTCGTACCTCCCGCCCCAGACGAAGTCGAAGATCATCCCTTGCAGCGCTCGTCTGAGTCTAGCCGGCAGCGGGTACACCACCGCCAGGTAAACCAAAGCCGGCAGGACGTCTGCTTTCAACACCATCACTTTCCCTGTGTAGGACAGCGACCGCGTTTTCCACAGACCCAGCTTGGCGTTCACCCTGGCGATCCTCTCGGTCCAGTTGTTGGTCTCGTTGTCCTGGCTCTGGAAGGAAACCCCCAGTATTCTGAGGGGCTCCGTGCAGAGCTCGAGACCCTCCGGCGCCGTCGTCCTGTGCTTCCAGGGCCCGAAGAACTTCAGTTTGCTCTTTCGGCGGTAGAGCTTCGACACCGAGGCTCTGGAGTATTGCTCCATGACCTGCAGGGCCCTCCTCAACCCCCTGTCCGACCTCAGGAACAGCGTTGTGTCGTCGGCGTACTGGGAGATCTTCAGGGTTTCCCCCGCGCCTCCCGGTATCTCCAGGCCGTCGATGACGGGGTCCCGTTTCACCGCCTCTGCTAAGGGCTCTGTGAAGAGAACATAGAGAAGGGGTGAAAGGGGGCAGCCCTGTCGTACTCTGGATTCCTGGGGAATGAAATCCCCCAGGATTCCGTTCACGTTCACTCTGCTGCCCACGTCAGAGTACAGAATCTGAATCCAGCGGCTGAAACTCTCTCCGAAACCGAAGCGTTCCAGCACCCTGAACAGATAGCTGTGGTTCACTCTGTCGAAGGCTTTCTCCTGGTCCAGGCTGACCACCATCATGGGCACGTTCCGGTCCTCGGCCCAGGCGATGGCGTCTCTGGTCAGCTGGAGGTTCTGGTCTGTGGATGATGTGGATGATGTGGGGGAGGGCGGTTCTCAGTCTGCCGGTCAGGAGCTTGGACAGGATCTTTACGTCCACGCAGAGCATCGTGATCGGCCTCCAGTTTTTGAGGTCGGCGGCGTCTCCTCCCTTGAAGAGCAGGGAGATGACGCCCTCCCTCATGGTGTCTCCGAGTTTCCCCCGGCGGAAGATCTCCTGCACCACTTCCACCAGATCTGCCGCCAGGGTGTCCCAGAAGCAGGTGTAGAATTCCTTGGGGAGTCCGTCCGGCCCCGGCACCTTGCCATTCTCCATGGACAAGCACGCCGCCTTCAGCTCCTCGGCCGTTATCGGACCCTCCAAGTCCTCCCTCACCTCCTCCGGTACTCGTGCCTTCAGCCCCTCCAGAAAAGCATCGCCTGCCTCCACCTCCGTCTGCTTTTCTGAAAAGAGCTCCGTGTAGAAAGCGGTGGCCGCTTCTACTTTGTCGTTCTCGTCCAGCACTTCCTCTCCATCTCCCCGTCTCAGGCTGTGGATCACCCTCTTTTTCTGGGCTCCCCGGACCTGGTTGAAGAAATAGGAGGAACAGATTTCATTATTTCATAATGCTCCCTTTGTGCCTTGACCAGGAAAGCCTTGGCTTTCTCGGTGTGCAGTTTGCGGAGCCTCTCCTTCAGGTCCCGTGCCCGGGCTGAATTGAAGGCTCCTCCCCCGTTAGCCGAGCTGTACTCCTCCTCGAGTTGCCTCTGGAGACGTGCAGCTTCCTTCCTCTCCCTGGCCGCCTTCCGTCTGCAGTACGTCTGCGCCAGGGTTCGGGTCCCGTCCTTCACCGACTCCCACCATTCCACCACGGAGCTGTAGCCGTCTCTCAGATCAACCCAGCTCGCGTAGTCTTTCCGGAACAGTGCCCTGAAGTCGTCTTCCTCCAGTATCTCCCAGTTTAGCTTCCAGTACCCACGACCGAATGCCGGCAGGCTGGTGTTAGCCACCACCGTCAAGCGACCGTGTTCGGAATACCACGCCGGGGACACCGTCGCCGACTCCAGGGAGCAGGTCGTGTGCAGGAAGATGTAGTCCAGGCGGCTGCACACTCCCCGGGAGTTTTTCCAGGTCGTTCCGGCGTCTTTAGGGCGGCACCGTCTGAAGCCGTCTACCAGGGAGAACTGCTTGAGTAGCGACTCCAGCTCTGCCGAGCTAGCGTCGCTCCCCTTCTCCCGGTCGACGTTGAAGTCCCCGCCGAGCACCATCTGTCTGTTGGTGGTGCAGCAGCTGGCCAGGTCAGCAAACACTTCCTTCAGGATAGAGGGTTCTGTTGGAGCATAGACGTTAATTGCTCTCAACTTCTGCCCCCTCCAGTCGATGTCTGCGACCAGGATCTGGCCCTGCACCACCGAGAAGGAGGAAACCAGCGTCATCTCTGGGTTTCCGAGGAGAATTCCCACTCCGGAAGAGTGGACCCCTCCTACGCTCCAGCATGATTCTCCCTTCGTCCATTCCCTGGTGAATGTCAGCTTGTCGCTTTCATCCTTCAGGTGGACCTCCTGTAAGAAACAAACTGAGAAAGACTTTGAGGCCAGATCATGAAAGACTCCCCGTCTTTTCACTGGGTCTCTCAGCCCTCTCACGTTAGTTGTTAGGAAGGTTAGTTTCACAGTCATGGTTAAACTAGTGAAAGTTAAACCTCCTCTCTGTACTTACAGTTGAAACTTGGGAGTCTACATCTGGGCACTGTTTAGCCTAGATGTAACTCCTCTCGTTCGGGTCCTGGGGGGAATATGCTGGGCTCCCTCCAGGTTTCGCTGGGGACTGAAATGTAAACATGCTGGACAGGTCCAGCCCTACCATCAGTCCGGGCTCCAGGGCGGCTTCGAAATAATCCTCGTCGTCCTCGAGGATACTCTCCGCCACCACTTCGGGAAGGCTTCTTTCTTCCCTTTCTCCGGGAGTTTCGGGGGCCTCCAGTTTCTCCTGGGCCTCGGGGGAAGGGGGCTCCAATTTCTGGGCTGCCTCTTCCTGTTGTTCCTGGGCCTCGGGGGAGGGGGTTCCAACTTCCTGTGATGCCTCTTCCTGTTGTCCCTGGGCCTCGGGGGAGGGGGTTACCTCTTCCTGGGCTGCCTCCTCCTTTTGTCCGTGGGACTCGGGGGAGGGGGGTTCCGTTTCCTGGGGAGCCTCCTCCGGTTGTTCCTGGGCCTCGAGGGAAGAAAGTTCCATTTCCTCTAGGACGAGGAAACGGTTTTCCCTTACCACTCTTTTTTTCTGTCCTTCTGAAAGTGGGTCCACCCTGGGTCTCTTCTCCCGCTATCGCTTTCCCTTTTTGCTGGGAGTTATCCAGGGCCCTTCCTCCGGTCGGCCATCTTGTCCCTCTTCCTGGCGGCCATCTTGTGGCACCGATGCGGCTGGGGGTGTGGCCTCGGCAGTTTCGGTTCTCAGCGGGGGAGGTGCGGGTTCTTTGTTCTCAGCCCTCTCCCTTTGTCTGGAGACCGGTTTCTGCCTGCCGGCTTCCACCACCTGCGCAAACGAAGGTTTGCTTACCTTGCATTGGCGAAGGAGGTGTCCCTCGGCGCCGCATCCGTCGCACTTTTTGGCTGCCCGGCAGGTTTTTGCCAGGTGCCCGTCCTCATTGCAGTTGTGACATCTGACGATGTCACATGTGTTTGTCTTGTGGCCGGACTGTCTGCACTTGCTGCAAAAATCCGGCATCTTGGGGTAGTAGAGGTACCACCTGTCGGCTCCGATGTTGAAGCGAGCCGGGGGGTGCTGGAAACCGTTAACGCCCTCTGGGTCCTCCTTCAGGAGGACTCGGTACTGGCGTTTGCCGTACCAGACGCCTTTGTCCCTGACCTCTGTCGGTTTTCCCACCACGGTTACATACCTCCCTAGGTACGCTGTTACCCGTTCCGCTGGTACGTAGGGATTGTATGTGCAAACCGTGATGGTCCTCTGATTCGTCTTCCTCATCGGCTCCGGCCTGTAATCAGAGAAACCAGGGTGCTTACCTTTCTCCCTGATCAGTCTCGTTGCCTTTTCGTACGATGCGTCCGTAGCCATGTAGGCCTCCATGTATCTCTCTGCCTTGTTGTCCTGGAGGCAGTAGAGATCTCCGGCCACCAACTGCAAGATCCCTCGCAGGAAGGTCATAAAGAAGGCCTTTGCAGTCGGCATCGGCTCCGTCTTCTTTGTCCAGTGGAACCGGATCAATGTCCTCTTGTCTGCCATCTCTGAGGGAGAAAAAAAAAAAAAAAGGAGGGAAAGAGAGAGAGCAAAGGGAGCAGCGAGGGAGCCCTGGCCTTTGTCCTTGTGGGCAAAGCCCAGCTAGGTGCAGGCGCAGGAGGAGAGAGAGAGAGGAGAGCGGAAAGTGCTTCCGGGTCTCAAGGAAGAAAGCAAGCACCGCGGGCAGGCCACGTGTACCTGCTCCCAGCCAAGAGGCCAAGGAGGCAGAGAGAGAGAGAGCGAGAGAGAGAGGGAGCGGATAGCGCTTCCGAGTCTCAAGGTGGAAAGGAAGCACCGCGGGCAGGCCACGTGTACCTGCTCCCAGCCAAGAGGCCAAGGAGGCAGAGAGAGAGAGAGTGAGAGAGAGAGGGAGCGGATACCGCTTCCGAGTCTCAAGGTGGAAAGCAAGCACCGCGAGCAGGCCACGTGTACCTGCTCCCAGCCAAGAGGCCAAGGAGGCAGAGAGAGAGAGAGAGAGAGGGAGCGGATAGCGCTTCCGAGTCTCAAGGTGGAAAGGAAGCACCGCGGGCAGGCCACGTGTACCTGCTCCCAGCCAAGAGGCCAAGGAGGCAGAGAGAGAGAGAGTGAGAGAGAGAGGGAGCGGATAGCGCTTCCGAGTCTCAAGGTGGAAAGCAAGCACCGCGAGCAGGCCACGTGTACCTGCTCCCAGCCAAGAGGCCAAGGAGGCAGAGAGAGAGAGAGCGAGAGAGAGAGGGAGCGGATAGCGCTTCCGAGTCTCAAGGTGGAAAGGAAGCACCGCGGGCAGGCCACGTGTACCTGCTCCCAGCCAAGAGGCCAAGGAGGCAGAGAGAGAGAGAGTGAGAGAGAGAGGGAGCGGATAGCGCTTCCGAGTCTCAAGGTGGAAAGCAAGCACCGCGAGCAGGCCACGTGTACCTGCTCCCAGCCAAGAGGCCAAGGAGGCAGAGAGAGAGAGAGCGAGAGAGAGAGGGAGCGGATAGCGCTTCCGAGTCTCAAGGTGGAAAGGAAGCACCGCGGGCAGGCCACGTGTACCTGCTCCCAACCAAGAGGCCAAGGAGGCAGAGAGAGCGAGAGAGAGAGGGAGCGGATAGCGCTTCCGAGCCTCGAGGTGGAAAGCAAGCACCGCGGGCAGGCCACGTGTACCTACTCCCAGCCAAGAGGCCAAGGAGGCAGAGAGAGAGGGAGAGAGAGAGAGAGAGCGAGAGAGAGAGGGAGCGGATAGCGCTTCCGAGTCTCGAGGAAGAAAGCAAGCACCGCGGGCAGGCCACGTGTACCCACTTCCAGCCAAGAGGCCAAGGAGGCAGAGCAAGAGAAAGGGGGAGGGGAGAGGAGAGGAGAGAGCAGAGAGAGAGAACGTTACTGCCGGATCCCACCCAGCTCAGCTGCTGCTTGGCCTTAACCCCCTAGGCTCAACCTAGAGCGATACCAGCTCAAGCACTCTTCAGAATCTTCGATCGCCTTCTAGACCTTTGGAAAGACAAGAACTGCGGGCATGCCACTTGAACTTGATCTTAGCCAAAAGGCCGAGAAGGCATAGGTTTCTTTACGGCATTCCTGAACTCTTTGCACTAATGAGCCCGGGCCTTTTTCCCGTCTCGCCGCTACGCATATGGGTCTTTTTCCGCTCTCCTACTCCCCATGGCTAGTCCCTTTGGACGTCCGTGACAGGTGCCCCTTTGGAATAGTTTTCAGAAAATGTGAGAAAAGGAAAGGTATGTACAGTAAGCTCTCACACACAGCTCTCAAACACAGCATTAGAGATTGGAATCTGATTGTAAAAAAAAACTGCCCGTCTCCCCGGCATTTAACGCTGCTGTTGTTTTTATTTTACATATTGTTAGCATTTTAATGAATTGTTAAAAGATTTATACACAAATCGCTAAATACAAAACGTAAAAAACCCAACTGTATGCAATTGACCATTCATATTCCTGAATTTTAAATCCCTGTGTTTATCTGTGTCCAAGTGCCTGGTGCAGCTATTTTGAAAGCATACCTCAAGGAGGACTTTACACGCAGTCTGGGGTATTTAGCTTGTACTGTGTGCCCTGTTTGCCTTTGTAAGCATTTGTTTAAAAAATAAGTTCACAATACGATAAAAACAGAGAAAGCACAAACTTAATAATATAACGATTCAAAATCAAAACCAAATCATATGAAGAAAAATCATATGACCAAATCATAAAGAAAAAGTCAATTTCCGCCTGCACTGATATCCCTTCAAATGTTTTAGAAGAACTCTTGACGTTAATAGAGTAGAAGCCTGCATTTCTTCTACTAAACGAGACTATGGGGAGTGAGTATTTTGATGTCGAACTGGGATTTAAATAAAGAGGAACACTACACTACATTGGGCTACGCGTGTGACAAAACGTTTATTTTAGACCTCTCGATAGCTCAGTTGCTAGCTCTTAAAACTGTAGAAAAAACAGCGAGTATGTCTTATGTCCCTGGTCTGAATCCAGTTTGAAGGATGGTGTTTTCTTGTTCCTTAATCAAAAAGTGAAAATTGCGAATTTGTCTTTCACTTTGACGTTCACCCGAAAGCTCAGTATACAAAGAAGTAGAGGCTCCTGTTCTGAATAATTCCGCTCTGAGACACCTGCGTTAAGTTAGCGCTGAGTCGGCTGGCTGAGCATGTTGCCTCCTTTACATTCAATAGGAGCCCCGACACTAAGAGAAACGTACAGAAATGGGTTTTATCGGGAACTTTTCATGTCCAATGCACTTGACATCTCCCACGGGCGACAAAGTTCATTTAGGACACCTTTCTTTCTTTCTTCTTTCAGCAGGAGTACAATAATGGCAACAACATGTTTGGAGTTCGGCATTTCATTTAGTCTGCGGAAACATCGTATCGGAATGAACTACCTGAGATAAAAGAGTAATTGCGGCTTCAGATCGTTTTTACAGAGCATTGCGTTGTTCTGTTCATGCTGACTACACGCTTTAGATATGTCATTTACTGCAAGTGTTGCTTTTCCAGGTTTTTCTGAAATTCCTCGCATTTGAGCCAGCACTAAAATATTTCATTCCCGTCGCTGAATACATCGTGGAAACGGTATTTGCAACGGAATGCTGTCACACATGAAACCTTTTTGTTATTCGGTTCTGAAGTTTGAAAATGAAAATAAAACGGGGGTCACCTCATAGGCTTGAAAGAAGTCCAAGCAGCATAAAAACCCGTGAATTCTCACAAATTGCATTGTGCTGCACCTTTTTTTTGCTGCTGTTATAAATCAGCCTTAAACATTTGAATGCATACCTTACTGCTGCTAATCACATTCACATGTTTATGAAGCTTTTTTCTGTCCGTTATGTTTTTGCTAAGCAGTTTCTCCGTTTTCCTCGTACTGTGATTGTCAGCGAGCACAACAAGACTGAAACAGTGTAAAAGCAGGCAAAAAAGACAGGGTAAAACGCCTGACTGTCGGGAGTGGGATTTGAACCCCTGCCTCTATTTGGAGAGTGAAACACAAAGCTTAAAAGACACGAAGCTGTGAATTTGCTGTTTTAAACCGCTCGACTATCCTGAAAAAATGTGTGCTGATTGCACCAGTCGCATCCGATTTTCTGTAACTTTAGGATGATTGATACGACTGGACAAACACAATTTGTGGCGTTTAGCATGACATGGAAAACGGTACCAGAGCATTCGGGTCCGGACTACCAGACTCAGAAACAGTTTTTACCCCCGCACTATCAAACTATTAAACTCCCAGCCTCTCTCACTCTCTCCTCACCTCTCACCTATGATCTGAACCTCACGGTGCCTTCTTTCTTACCAAAAACCCAAACACACATTGAAAATCTACCTCTACCATACATGTCAAAAGCTCACTCCCCATCATTTCTATCCCTTTATTTCATTCTTTTGATGCATGTTTTTGTACATAACCTGTTACCTTTTTGTTGTTTTGCACGCTGCCTGTTGTTTTTTGCACATCGGCTGTTGTCTCTGTCTTTCTTTTGTTATACAATTGTATTATTGTTGTGTTTTCTTCTTTGTACTACTTATGTCCGAGAGCTTGCTAAATAGCATTTCGTTATACCATATACCTGTGTATGAGTATAATGACAATAAACTTGAACTTGAACTTTAAACTTGAACTTGAACTTGACATAGTCTTGCAGGCAGTATATTATTTTATCGTTTACTCGTTTAAAAAAACACGGTCTTCTCGTTTCTAAGTCAGATTTTTAGTGCTTTCGAACGTTCCTTCCAACCTGGACTGACAGCTCACCCGATCTGTTTGTGATCAGACCATGGAGTCGGGGGCTGTACAAAGCGCACGTTCCTTCCCAATGCTAAGGCGATCATTCGGCAGATGGGTGTGAAGAGAGACAAGCTTTAAAAGGGATACTTAACAAGTAGATACGCTGTAGCAGTGTGACTCCAACAGATGCTCCTGAAGAGACTGGAGGTTTAAGCCAGCTCCTTAGAGCGCTCGGCCACGTTACTCTCAACAGTGGCTCTTCAGCTCTTGTTGTTTGACCTAGTGGTTTTATAAGGCGTGGAAACAACCGCAACTTCCTTTTCTGAGATGCTTTCTCTCACGTGGTGAAATCTCGACCTCTTTGGCATCTCTGGCTATAGTTCTTCTGTAGAGCAGGCTTTCACACCTCTGCTTCTAGTGCCCTTGAAGTCATTTTATTTTTACAGGAAGACGCATTCCCTAACAATCTCTCCTGTTTTAGAAATGCTTCATAAGGCGTGTTTGATTCAACGGACAAACAGTATACTAATTGTACAATGCAGATTTATGCGGCATTCGTACTGGATTTGAGTGGGATTCTGAAATACTTCTTGCAAAGGTATTCAGACTTTCTTGAACCTATAATAAAAACACAGACCTGAAACTCCCTAGCTTCCAATCTCTGATGTTGCTGTCCTTAAACTCGGACGTGATTTTCTGCAGACGTGTGCATAATGTCCTGTTTTCTTACAGTGTAGACATTTTGCTGTTCACGCTCCGCATTCATCTGCTTTGTGCATTGTTAGTCCGCACCTGTAACAAGTAATGTCAGCCGTCCCCTGTTCTTCTATATCTCTAGCATGACTGCGTCCTGCTGCTCGGCTTTTGTTTGTAAACTTTGTTTGTAAAGTTCAGTGTCACTTTGTCACTGTGGTCAGAAAGCATTCTTGATTCTGCTTGAGCTGCTTCATGAATTCTAGTGACTGTAAGAGCTCTTTCTAAAGTCAGCCCTTCATCCTGCAGCAATTTATAGTCTCTTATGCGCACATTTTTCCACAAGTTGATCTCTTAACATGTCAGTTTCCAATACTCCAAAGTCACAAGATTTAGCCAGTTCTCTTAGTGCAGTCACAAAAGCATCAACAGATTCGTCCTGAGACTAAGTTCTCTGCCTAAATGTATGCCGTTCCAAAACCACATTTCTCCGCGGTGTAAAGTAAGCGTCTAAGGCAGCTACAGTCTGTTCATATGTACCTTTTTCTCCAGGGAGGTTGGCGAAAATCCGCTGCACGGGAGCCCCGATACAGTGCAGTAATGTAGCACGTCTCACGGCATCCTGAGCTTCTGTAGATCCACTGGCTATTTAACAAAATCTGTAGGACTCCATCCATATCTTGTATTCCGTATACAAATCCGGAGCTACAAGGTTCAGTGGAAGCGGTGGAAAAAGCTGGGCATAAGCAAAGCTTCTCGGCGCGGATGCCATATCTTCCATGGCGCAAGCTAAACGAAGTTCGTTTCTACCAGCAAGAGAACTAAAATCCGCACTGCACTCGCTTTGAGTCCGTCAAGCACTCATCTCTCGTCGCCTTCAATGTTGTGTATCTTAATAAAGAGACGTTTTTATATTATTTTAACTATTTTATTAACTACACAGATCACGCCCTTACACCATATATTCCTGCCTTCTACTCTCTCGTTCTGTTGTCTGGCGATGTCTACTCACTATACTACATTTAGCATGACTTCTTGTTGCAGTTGAGCTCAAAACTGGAGATGATCTCCATATTCTACCGCTGTAACAAGTCCGAAACGTAGGACACAGTACACACTTTTTAAGTGAAGTCAGGTTGTTAAAAAACTAAACCAGCGACCTGTCACAGAAACGTACCCCAGTCTCCCGCGCAACAAGCGGGGGTACTCAGCACTATACTAACGAGGAGCGCTTGTCTGCAGCTGAGCGTCAGCTCTGTTTACTGTCAGCAGTCATTGCCTCATTTCCAAAGACTTTTTCACCTGCTCTCAGCTTTTCAAGACAGTCATAAACGCTCAAGAAGTAATTCATGTCAGTTTGAAGTCTGTTTCTGTTGTCTCAGCTCTTGATAAAGAAAAGCCGTGCGTGGGAGACTCCCTCTCTGAAGAAGTTTGCCGTCACCCTGTGAGGGAGAAGAGCCATCAATCACCAAGGCAACCACTGAGACAGTTAACATTAAACACGTGAAACGGAGATGTTGTGATTTTTTTCCCGCTTAAGGCTTCAATTGTTTCTACTCTAACGAGAAAGCCCTCTTTATTAGAAGTGAGATTTTAACAAACGTCTCCAGGGTTAACTGCGACCTGAACGCAACGCCTTAGACCACCAGCCATCTTGCCTGTGGTACTTAGAGCAGCGCTCAATAAAAATGATCAGAAACCGAAAGCGCTTCTTATGCGGATCAGTATATTCCGATTCCACTGGTTCTGCAAAAGAAATAAGAAAAGCCGAACTCAAAGCACTGTGTTGCCATTACGGGTACCCTGCAGCTGCTTTAAGATCTACTCACACCGTGTTGCCATTAAGGCTACCTAGTTAAAAAAAAAACTTATCGTCACCTTTTTGAACGTGATTATTAGGCACCCGTTAAATCTCAACCGAGGTTTCTTGAGAGATCTTCAGCGAGCGAGTATTAAAAAACTACGTCGCTTCCAACCTCTGCTGTCACTGTAAACTCGGACGTGATGTTCTGCAGAGTTGCAGTGTGCCTTTCCTCTTGTATTCAAGAGTACTTACTGTGTGAGCTCCTCACTGCGTGTTCTGTACTCTACTGTGATTTAATTTAGATGATCAGGTGGGTAGCTGCGTCAGCATGCGTAGGCTGCAAAGGAACAAGTAATAGGTTTATTCCATGCTGAAAAAAAGAAGAAAGAGAACACAACGTTTCGGCCGTGGAGCCTTCTTCAGGTGTGAGAGAGACAGGGCAGTAGGCAAAGGTAAAGTAGCGGGAGAACAAAGGTTGAGAGGGAGGAGGAGTGAGAGGCGGGAGCAGGGGACAGAAAGAGAGGCCAATCAAGAGGTGTGAAGTCAGAATGGGTGCAGAGAGGTGTGAAATGAAAATTCCAATGAATGGAGAAAATTTAAAAGAACAGTAATCTGTCGTTAAGGGAAGGGAGAATGTGTGATCCTAGCTGCAGAATAATTTTGGAGAAAATTTAAAAGAACAGTAATCTGTCGTTAAGGGAAGGGAGAATGTGTGATCCTAGCTGCAGAATAATTTTAGTTTCGGTGGTCTTTCTGATGTATGAGTTCGGAAAACCGTCTTTGAGAACACAGACGGAGAGATTAGAGTGGTCGTGGCCGTCAGAGGTGAAATGAGAAACAATGGGCTTGGAGAGATCTTTAATCTTCACAGCCCTGACGTGTTCTCTGAAGCGGTCTCCGAGTCTCCTTCCTGTTTCCCCAATGTAGATGGCTGGGCATTTACTGCAAGAGATACAGTAAATAAGGTTGCTGGAGGTACAAGATGCTGTCTGGGTGATCCGGAATTGTCCTGAGGGGCCTTGAATGAGTGTGGTGGTGGCTGTGTACTTGCAGGTGATACAGCGAGCTCTTTTGCAAGGGAAAGTGCCTGGTGTGGATGGTTGCTGAGGGCGGTCAAGGGAGCTGTGGACAAGGAGGTTACGCAGATTAGGTGGTCGGCGATATGAGATGATAGGGCGATCAGAAAAGAGGGCCCCAATGGAGGGATCATCCTGTAGGATGGAAAAGTTCTGGTTAATGGTCCTGGGGATAGGAAGTGTGTTAGGGTGGTAAGGAATCTCTTGCAGTAAATGCCCAGCCATCTACATTGAAAAATACATTGAAAAAATATTTCAATGCCTTGGTTGTATACGTGTGCACACCCTTTATAAAGGGAGTTGCAACAGTGCTGAAATTTAAAGAGCATTTCTGTAGAGAAAACAGCCTTGATGTTAAGCTTAGGGAGCCTGTCTTTTCGAAATTCTATTTCTTGACACCTTGCACAGCCTCCCGACAGACTAACAAATATTTGTTGGAGAAATTGGCTCACACACCGGAAGACACTAACGTTTATTGAATAACAGTTTAACCGAAAAAGTTTGTCATTGTGATTTTGTTAAAATTCAATAAATCGTCTATCAACAGTTAGAATTTATTAAGAAATTGTTTTATTTCATAAACTATAAGACAATTCAGAGAGTTTATAGGTCATATCCGTCGCTTATGTTCTTTTAACTCTAGAGTTCAGGATCCAAACCCAGCTGCGGACGATTGTGTTTCTTGAATCTCTTGTAATCATCAAAAATCGATGTGTAGTCCTTCAGTACTTTCTCGAGTTGTGCCATGGATATTTTATACGTTCAATACTTGTCATGCTCTTTTGCATTTTCCTTAACAAACGGAAAAAGTTCAAAGTGTGTTTATGGCAGTGTTTCACATCTACACGAAAGCACTTGTAACAGTACAGGACACGCAGTGAGGAGTTCGTGAAGCTTTCAGTTTAGTGCGGAGTTTAGAAGGAGGATTCACTCGCTGAATGATCTCTCAAGAAATCCTGGGTGAGATTCAACAGGTGTTTTCTGCAACAGCCATGCCAAGTGTGAAGCAATCTCAGGATTTCCTGAATTTGAACTAAATTATTAGTTCAAATAATTTAGGATTTAACAGAACTAAATGAGGTACATTTAAAACAGCAGCGCAACTCTGCAGCACGTCGAGTGTGCCTGCATTTAATTGTGTAAACCTGGCTCTCTCTGAACACAAGCAAAGAGTTCTCACTCAACAGAAGATTGCAATGTGAGTACTGTAATATAAAGCACCTGGAGATGCCAGGGATTGAACCCAGGACCTCATACATGCAAAGCATGCGCTCTACCACTGAGCTACATCCCCGATGGAAAAGGTAATGGAACAGACTTGTCCAGATGCTCACTGATCACAATCCACCACTCACGAAGAATGCCTGCAGTTTCCCACTTGTGCGTTTCCTCTACTACAGAGTAAATGCATGGGAATGAAGAAATAAGGAAGGAAAAATAATCGCATTGAAGCTTCAAGAGACTGGGCACAAATTAATCTATTATTTTTGTATCCAGTCACACGTGCGACGGTGGTTAATTCCCAGACGCGGGAGTGCTTTTTTCTACCTCCTTACTCGACTGTCTTTCAATTCTGTTTTCTTTGAAAGCTTTTTGCATCTTTTAAGTGCTCTCGGTTAAACTACGCATAGAACAACAGCAGTACTGATTATTTTCATGGGCCGATGCACACTTGTTCTGTACAACTCGAGTGATAAAGCCCTGTCTGCAAATATTGTAGAAGAACATAAAAGGGTGAAACAACGCCCCAACCACAGGAATGGTAACAGGCAGGATCGTGTTCTTATTTGATAAGTCCTTTTGAGATGTCTTGTCAATGCACACAGGCGTTAGAGCTGAATAATTTACTTTTAGTGGTGTTTTTAAACAAAGATGGAACATGTTATTTCTATACCAGGAAGAAAGGAGCAGACTTTAAGAGGCAAAAACGACACCTTATCAAAGCTAATATCAATTAAAATGACATCACAACAAAAGAGTGGAGCCTTGAGTGAATAAAATTAGTTTTCATTGGACGTATGTGTCTCTATAACTTTGTTGGTGAGAGAGAGGATTGTGATAATTTGCAGGTGCTTCTCGGAAGTGCGTTGGTGGTACAAGCGCCTTCCAAATAATTGAGTCGGGTTTGAATCCGCCAGTACAAACCCAAATCTTTTCAAGATAATTTGTGGTCCGCTAACACATCTTTTGAAACACTACAACAGGTAACACCCCGTGTGAAACATCATGAACATCTGTTAAAGCCTGAGTTTTACATACTCTAATGTAAATAAACGTTAGTGTCTTCCGGTGTGTGAGCCAATTTCTACAAAAAATATTCGTTAGTCTGTCGGGAGGCTGTGCAAGGTGTTAAGAAATAGAATTTCTAAAAGACAGGCTCCCTAAGCTTAACATCAAGGCAGAAAAAATGCTGTTTTCTCTACAGAAATGCTGTTTAAATTTCAGCACTGTTGCAACTCCCTTTATAAAGGGTGTGCACACGTATACAACCAAGGCATTGAAAGTTTTTTTTTAATTATTGTTCCAAAAAATGTTCCATTTGTTTTCTTTTTAATGTTGTTGATTATAAGATTTTATTAAATGTGAAAAAAATCTGAATGTGAAAAAAGTTCAAAATGCTATTGAAAAAAATCAGTAATGTGAGGAAAGATTAATTGTGGGAACCCCTTAACTACCCATGTCATGCTGTATTTCTCACTCATTCTACTGGGAGTGGTGCCGTCGCTTCATGATAAAGTCTGTCAGTGGTCATTCCAGATGGGTCAGGTATGACTGCTCTTCAGCACAAGAGACACGTGACTTGCGAGGCTCCCGACAGTGTCTATTTTCTTTCAGAGCCCGGATAGCTCAGTCGGTAGAGCATCAGACTTTTAATTTGAGGGTCCAGGGTTCAAGTCCCTGTTCGGGCAGTTGTGCTCTTCTTAAGTCTATTGTGAATGTCGTTCTTAATAGTCTTTTATCTTTCACTCTTCTAGCTGTACTTGGTTATTTTAAATGTCCATTACTTTTTACAGTATTTACAGTAGTGTATTTAGTGTTTCATTTCACAAACCGAAAATGTTCAAGTAGATCTTGTCACTCTACTCCACGTAATCATCTAAATTAAATCACAGTAGAGTACGGAACACGCAGTGAGGAGCTCACACAGTGAGTACTCTTGAATACGACAAGAGGAAAGGCACACTGCACATCTGCAGAACATCACGTCCGAGTTTACAGTGACAGCAGAGGTTGGAAGCGAAGTAGTTTTTTAATACTCGCTCACTGAAGATCTCTCAAGAAACCTCGGTGGAGATTTAACGGGTGTCTAATAATCACGTTCAAAAAGGTGACGATAAGTTTTTTTTTTTAACAAAGCAGATGAATGCGGAGCGTGAACAGCAAAATGTCTACACTGTAAGAAAACAGGACATTATGCACACGTCTGCAGAAAATCACGTCCGAGTTTAAGGACAGCAACATCAGAGATTGGAAGCTAGGGAGTTTCAGGTCTGTGTTTTTATTATAAAGTCTGAATACCTTTGCAAGAAGTATTTCAGAATCCCACTCAAATCCAGTACGAATAACTAGGTAGCCTTAATGGCAACACGGTGTGAGTAGATCTTAAAGCAGCTGCAGAGTACCCGTAATGGCAACACAGTGCTTTGAGTTCGGCTTTTCTTATTTCTTCTGCAGAACCAGTGGAATCGGAATATACTGATCCGCATAAGAAGCGCTTTCGGGTTCTGATCATTTTTATTGAGCGCTGCTCTAAGTACCACAGGCAAGATGGCTGGTGGTCTTAGGCGTTGCGTTCAGGTCGCAGTTAACCCTGGAGACGTTTGTTAAAATCTCACTTCTAATAAAGAGGTCTTTCTCGTTAGAGTAGAAACGATAGAAGCCTTAAGCGGGAAAAAAATCACAACATCTCGCATTTCACGTGTTTAATGTTAACTGTCTCAGTGGTTGCCTCGGTGATTGATGGCTCTTCTCCCTCGCAGGGTGACGGCAAACTTCTTCAGAGAGGGAGTCTCCCACGCACGGCTTTTCTTTATCAAGAGCTGAGACAACAGAAACAGACTTCCAACTGACATGAATTACTTCTTGAGCGTTTATGACTGTCTTGAAAAGCTGAGAGCAGGTGAAAAAGTCTTTGGAAATGAGGCAATGACTGCTGACAGTAAACAGAGCTGACGCTCAGCTGCAGACAAGCGCTCCTCGTTAGTATAGTGCTGAGTACCCCCGCTTGTTGCGCGGGAGACTGGGGTACGTTTCTGTGACAGGTCGCTGGTTTAATTTTTTAACAACCTGACTTCACTTAAAAAGTGTGTACTGTGTCCTATGTTTCGGGCTTGTTACAGCGGTAGAATATGGAGATCATCTCCAGTTTTGAGCTCAACTGCAACAAGAAGTCATGCTAAATGTAGTATAGTGAGTAGACATCGCGAGACAACAGAACGAGAGAGTAGAAGGCGGGAATATATGGTGTAAGGGTGTGATCTGTGTAGTTAATAAAATAGTTAAAATAATATAAAAACGTATTTTTATTAAGATACAAAACATTTATTGCAACGAGAGATGAGTGCTTGACGGACTCAAAGCGGGCAGAACACTGCAGATTTTAGTTCTCTTGCTGGTAGAAACGAACTTTTGAATTTTAGGACTTTTCGTTTAGCTAGCGCCATGGAAGATATGGCAGCCGCGCCGAGAAGCTTTGCTTATGCCCAGCTTTTTCCACCGCTTCCACTGAACCTCGGAGCTCCGGATTTGTATACGGAATACAAGATATGGATGGAGTCGTACAGATTTTTTTTAAATAGCCAGTGGATCTACAGAAGCTCAGGATGCTGTGAGACGTGCTACATTACTGCACTGTATCGGGGCTCCCGTGCAGCGGATTTTTGCCAACCTCCCTGGAGAAAAAGGTACATATGAACAGACTGTAGCTGCCTTAGACGCTTACTTTACACCGCGCAGAAATGTGGTTTTGGAACGGCATACATTTAGGCAGAGAACTTAGTCTCAGGACGAATCTGTTGATGCTTTTGTGACTGCACTAAGAGAACTGGCTAAATCTTGTGACTTTGGAGTATTGGAAACTGACATGTTAA
The DNA here is from genome assembly GCF_059453375.1 of Lepisosteus platostomus. Taxonomy (NCBI): domain Eukaryota; kingdom Metazoa; phylum Chordata; class Actinopteri; order Semionotiformes; family Lepisosteidae; genus Lepisosteus; species Lepisosteus platostomus. The sequence goes on from NC_142615.1 coordinate 54,623,341, forward strand.
GAGATCAACTTGTGGAAAAATGTGCACATAAGAGACTATAAATTGCTGCAGGATGAAGGGCTGACTTTAGAAAGAGCTCTTACAGTCACTAGAATTCATGAAGCAGCTCAAGCAGAATCAAGAATGCTTTCTGACCACAGTGACAAAGTGACACTGAACTTTACAAACAAAGTTTACAAACAAAAGCCGAGCAGCAGGACGCAGTCATGCTAGAGATATAGAAGAACAGGGGACGGCTGACATTACTTGTTACAGGTGCGGACTAACAATGCACAAAGCAGATGAATGCGGAGCGTGAACAGCAAAATGTCTACACTGTAAGAAAACAGGACATTATGCACACGTCTGCAGAAAATCACGTCCGAGTTTAAGGACAGCAACATCAGAGATTGGAAGCTAGGGAGTTTCAGGTCTGTGTTTTTATTATAGGTTCAAGAAAGTCTGAATACCTTTGCAAGAAGTATTTCAGAATCCCACTCAAATCCAGTACGAATGCCGCATAAATCTGCATTGTACAATTAGTATACTGTTTGTCCGTTGAATCAAACACGCCTTATGAAGCATTTCTAAAACAGGAAAGATTGTTAGGGAATGCGTCTTCCTGTAAAAATAAAATGACTTCAAGGGCACTAGAAGCAGAGGTGTGAAAGCCTGCTCTACAGAAGAACTATAGCCAGAGATGCCAAAGAGGTCGAGATTTCACCACGTGAGAGAAAGCATCTCAGAAAAGGAAGTTGCGGTTGTTTCCACGCCTTATAAAACCACTAGGTCAAACAACAAGAGCTGAAGAGCCACTGTTGAGAGTAACGTGGCCGAGCGCTCTAAGGAGCTGGCTTAAACCTCCAGTCTCTTCAGGAGCATCTGTTGGAGTCACACTGCTACAGCGTATCTCCTTGTTAAGTATCCCTTTTAAAGCTTGTCTCTCTTCACACCCATCTGCCGAATGATCGCCTTAGCATTGGGAAGGAACGTGCGCTTTGTACAGCCCCCGACTCCATGGTCTGATCACAAACAGATCGGGTGAGCTGTCAGTCCAGGTTGGAAGGAACGTTCGAAAGCACTAAAAATCTGACTTAGAAACGAGAAGACCGTGTTTTTTTAAACGAGTAAACGATAAAATAATATACTGCCTGCAAGACTATGTCAAGTTCAAGTTCAAGTTTAAAGTTCAAGTTCAAGTTTATTGTCATTATACTCATACACAGGTATATGGTATAACGAAATGCTATTTAGCAAGCTCTCGGACATAAGTAGTACAAAGAAGAAAACACAACAACAATACAATTGTATAACAAAAGAAAGACAGAGACAACAGCCGATGTGCAAAAAACAACAGGCAGCGTGCAAAACAACAAAAAGGTAACAGGTTATGTGCAAAAACATGCATCAAAAGAATTAAATAAAGGGATAGAAATGATGGGGAGTGAGCTTTTGACATGTATGGTAGAGGTAGATTTTCAATGTGTGTTTGGGTTTTTGGTAAGAAAGAAGGCACCGTGAGGTTCAGATCATAGGTGAGAGGTGAGGAGAGAGTGAGAGAGGCTGGGAGTTTAATAGTTTGATAGTGCGGGGGTAAAAACTGTTTCTGAGTCTGGTAGTCCGGACCCGAATGCTCTGGTACCGTTTTCCATGTCATGCTAAACGCCACAAATTGTGTTTGTCCAGTCGTATCAATCATCCTAAAGTTACAGAAAATCGGATGCGACTGGTGCAATCAGCACACATTTTTTCAGGATAGTCGAGCGGTTTAAAACAGCAAATTCACAGCTTCGTGTCTTTTAAGCTTTGTGTTTCACTCTCCAAATAGAGGCAGGGGTTCAAATCCCACTCCCGACAGTCAGGCGTTTTACCCTGTCTTTTTTGCCTGCTTTTACACTGTTTCAGTCTTGTTGTGCTCGCTGACAATCACAGTACGAGGAAAACGGAGAAACTGCTTAGCAAAAACATAACGGACAGAAAAAAGCTTCATAAACATGTGAATGTGATTAGCAGCAGTAAGGTATGCATTCAAATGTTTAAGGCTGATTTATAACAGCAGCAAAAAAAAGGTGCAGCACAATGCAATTTGTGAGAATTCACGGGTTTTTATGCTGCTTGGACTTCTTTCAAGCCTATGAGGTGACCCCCGTTTTATTTTCATTTTCAAACTTCAGAACCGAATAACAAAAAGGTTTCATGTGTGACAGCATTCCGTTGCAAATACCGTTTCCACGATGTATTCAGCGACGGGAATGAAATATTTTAGTGCTGGCTCAAATGCGAGGAATTTCAGAAAAACCTGGAAAAGCAACACTTGCAGTAAATGACATATCTAAAGCGTGTAGTCAGCATGAACAGAACAACGCAATGCTCTGTAAAAACGATCTGAAGCCGCAATTACTCTTTTATCTCAGGTAGTTCATTCCGATACGATGTTTCCGCAGACTAAATGAAATGCCGAACTCCAAACATGTTGTTGCCATTATTGTACTCCTGCTGAAAGAAGAAAGAAAGAAAGGTGTCCTAAATGAACTTTGTCGCCCGTGGGAGATGTCAAGTGCATTGGACATGAAAAGTTCCCGATAAAACCCATTTCTGTACGTTTCTCTTAGTGTCGGGGCTCCTATTGAATGTAAAGGAGGCAACATGCTCAGCCAGCCGACTCAGCGCTAACTTAACGCAGGTGTCTCAGAGCGGAATTATTCAGAACAGGAGCCTCTACTTCTTTGTATACTGAGCTTTCGGGTGAACGTCAAAGTGAAAGACAAATTCGCAATTTTCACTTTTTGATTAAGGAACAAGAAAACACCATCCTTCAAACTGGATTCAGACCAGGGACATAAGACATACTCGCTGTTTTTTCTACAGTTTTAAGAGCTAGCAACTGAGCTATCGAGAGGTCTAAAATAAACGTTTTGTCACACGCGTAGCCCAATGTAGTGTAGTGTTCCTCTTCATTTAAATCCCAGTTCGACATCAAAATACTCACTCCCCATAGTCTCGTTTAGTAGAAGAAATGCAGGCTTCTACTCTATTAACGTCAAGAGTTCTTCTAAAACATTTGAAGGGATATCAGTGCAGGCGGAAATTGACTATTTTTCTTTATGATTTGGTCATATGATTTTTCTTCATATGATTTGGTTTTGATTTTGAATCGTTATATTATTAAGTTTGTGCTTTCTCTGTTTTTATCGTATTGTGAACTTATTTTTTAAACAAATGCTTACAAAGGCAAACAGGGCACACAGTACAAGCTAAATACCCCAGACTGCGTGTAAAGTCCTCCTTGAGGTATGCTTTCAAAATAGCTGCACCAGGCACTTGGACACAGATAAACACAGGGATTTAAAATTCAGGAATATGAATGGTCAATTGCATACAGTTGGGTTTTTTACGTTTTGTATTTAGCGATTTGTGTATAAATCTTTTAACAATTCATTAAAATGCTAACAATATGTAAAATAAAAACAACAGCAGCGTTAAATGCCGGGGAGACGGGCAGTTTTTTTTTACAATCAGATTCCAATCTCTAATGCTGTGTTTGAGAGCTGTGTGTGAGAGCTTACTGTACATACCTTTCCTTTTCTCACATTTTCTGAAAACTATTCCAAAGGGGCACCTGTCACGGACGTCCAAAGGGACTAGCCATGGGGAGTAGGAGAGCGGAAAAAGACCCATATGCGTAGCGGCGAGACGGGAAAAAGGCCCGGGCTCATTAGTGCAAAGAGTTCAGGAATGCCGTAAAGAAACCTATGCCTTCTCGGCCTTTTGGCTAAGATCAAGTTCAAGTGGCATGCCCGCAGTTCTTGTCTTTCCAAAGGTCTAGAAGGCGATCGAAGATTCTGAAGAGTGCTTGAGCTGGTATCGCTCTAGGTTGAGCCTAGGGGGTTAAGGCCAAGCAGCAGCTGAGCTGGGTGGGATCCGGCAGTAACGTTCTCTCTCTCTGCTCTCTCCTCTCCTCTCCCCTCCCCCTTTCTCTTGCTCTGCCTCCTTGGCCTCTTGGCTGGAAGTGGGTACACGTGGCCTGCCCGCGGTGCTTGCTTTCTTCCTCGAGACTCGGAAGCGCTATCCGCTCCCTCTCTCTCTCGCTCTCTCTCTCTCTCTCCCTCCTTGGCCTCTTGGCTGGGAGTAGGTACACGTGGCCTGCCCGCGGTGCTTGCTTTCCACCTCGAGGCTCGGAAGCGCTATCCGCTCCCTCTCTCTCTCGCTCTCTCTGCCTCCTTGGCCTCTTGGTTGGGAGCAGGTACACGTGGCCTGCCCGCGGTGCTTCCTTTCCACCTTGAGACTCGGAAGCGCTATCCGCTCCCTCTCTCTCTCGCTCTCTCTCTCTCTGCCTCCTTGGCCTCTTGGCTGGGAGCAGGTACACGTGGCCTGCCCGCGGTGCTTGCTTTCTTCCTTGAGACTCGGAAGCGCTATCCGCTCCCTCTCTCTCTCGCTCTCTCTCTCTCTGCCTCCTTGGCCTCTTGGCTGGGAGCAGGTACACGTGGCCTGCCCGCGGTGCTTCCTTTCCACCTTGAGACTCGGAAGCGCTATCCGCTCCCTCTCTCTCTCGCTCTCTCTCTCTCTGCCTCCTTGGCCTCTTGGCTGGGAGCAGGTACACGTGGCCTGCTCGCGGTGCTTGCTTTCCACCTTGAGACTCGGAAGCGCTATCCGCTCCCTCTCTCTCTCGCTCTCTCTCTCTCTGCCTCCTTGGCCTCTTGGCTGGGAGCAGGTACACGTGGCCTGCCCGCGGTGCTTGCTTTCTTCCTTGAGACCCGGAAGCACTTTCCGCTCTCCTCTCTCTCTCTCCTCCTGCGCCTGCACCTAGCTGGGCTTTGCCCACAAGGACAAAGGCCAGGGCTCCCTCGCTGCTCCCTTTGCTCTCTCTCTTTCCCTCCTTTTTTTTTTTTTTTCTCCCTCAGAGATGGCAGACAAGAGGACATTGATCCGGTTCCACTGGACAAAGAAGACGGAGCCGATGCCGACTGCAAAGGCCTTCTTTATGACCTTCCTGCGAGGGATCTTGCAGTTGGTGGCCGGAGATCTCTACTGCCTCCAGGACAACAAGGCAGAGAGATACATGGAGGCCTACATGGCTACGGACGCATCGTACGAAAAGGCAACGAGACTGATCAGGGAGAAAGGTAAGCACCCTGGTTTCTCTGATTACAGGCCGGAGCCGATGAGGAAGACGAATCAGAGGACCATCACGGTTTGCACATACAATCCCTACGTACCAGCGGAACGGGTAACAGCGTACCTAGGGAGGTATGTAACCGTGGTGGGAAAACCGACAGAGGTCAGGGACAAAGGCGTCTGGTACGGCAAACGCCAGTACCGAGTCCTCCTGAAGGAGGACCCAGAGGGCGTTAACGGTTTCCAGCACCCCCCGGCTCGCTTCAACATCGGAGCCGACAGGTGGTACCTCTACTACCCCAAGATGCCGGATTTTTGCAGCAAGTGCAGACAGTCCGGCCACAAGACAAACACATGTGACATCGTCAGATGTCACAACTGCAATGAGGACGGGCACCTGGCAAAAACCTGCCGGGCAGCCAAAAAGTGCGACGGATGCGGCGCCGAGGGACACCTCCTTCGCCAATGCAAGGTAAGCAAACCTTCGTTTGCGCAGGTGGTGGAAGCCGGCAGGCAGAAACCGGTCTCCAGACAAAGGGAGAGGGCTGAGAACAAAGAACCCGCACCTCCCCCGCTGAGAACCGAAACTGCCGAGGCCACACCCCCAGCCGCATCGGTGCCACAAGATGGCCGCCAGGAAGAGGGACAAGATGGCCGACCGGAGGAAGGGCCCTGGATAACTCCCAGCAAAAAGGGAAAGCGATAGCGGGAGAAGAGACCCAGGGCGGACCCACTTTCGGAAGGACAGAAAAAAAGAGTGGTAAGGGAAAACCGTTTCCTCGTCCTAGAGGAAATGGAACTTTCTTCCCTCGAGGCCCAGGAACAACCGGAGGAGGCTCCCCAGGAAACGGAACCCCCCTCCCCCGAGTCCCACGGACAAAAGGAGGAGGCAGCCCAGGAAGAGGTAACCCCCTCCCCCGAGGCCCAGGGACAACAGGAAGAGGCATCACAGGAAGTTGGAACCCCCTCCCCCGAGGCCCAGGAACAACAGGAAGAGGCAGCCCAGAAATTGGAGCCCCCTTCCCCCGAGGCCCAGGAGAAACTGGAGGCCCCCGAAACTCCCGGAGAAAGGGAAGAAAGAAGCCTTCCCGAAGCGGTGGCGGAGAGTATCCTCGAGGACGACGAGGATTATTTCGAAGCCGCCCTGGAGCCCGGACTGATGGTAGGGCTGGACCTGTCCAGCATGTTTACATTTCAGTCCCCAGCGAAACCTGGAGGGAGCCCAGCATATTCCCCCCAGGACCCGAACGAGAGGAGTTACATCTAGGCTAAACAGTGCCCAGATGTAGACTCCCAAGTTTCAACTGTAAGTACAGAGAGGAGGTTTAACTTTCACTAGTTTAACCATGACTGTGAAACTAACCTTCCTAACAACTAACGTGAGAGGGCTGAGAGACCCCGTGAAAAGACGGGGAGTCTTTCATGATCTGGCCTCAAAGTCTTTCTCAGTTTGTTTCTTACAGGAGGTCCACCTGAAGGATGAAAGCGACAAGCTGACATTCACCAGGGAATGGACGAAGGGAGAATCATGCTGGAGCGTAGGAGGGGTCCACTCTTCCGGAGTGGGAATTCTCCTCGGAAACCCAGAGATGACGCTGGTTTCCTCCTTCTCGGTGGTGCAGGGCCAGATCCTGGTCGCAGACATCGACTGGAGGGGGCAGAAGTTGAGAGCAATTAACGTCTATGCTCCAACAGAACCCTCTATCCTGAAGGAAGTGTTTGCTGACCTGGCCAGCTGCTGCACCACCAACAGACAGATGGTGCTCGGCGGGGACTTCAACGTCGACCGGGAGAAGGGGAGCGACGCTAGCTCGGCAGAGCTGGAGTCGCTACTCAAGCAGTTCTCCCTGGTAGACGGCTTCAGACGGTGCCGCCCTAACGACGCCGGAACGACCTGGAAAAACTCCCGGGGAGTGTGCAGCCGCCTGGACTACATCTTCCTGCACACGACCTGCTCCCTGGAGTCGGCGACGGTGTCCCCGGCGTGGTATTCCGAACACGGTCGCTTGACGGTGGTGGCTAACACCAGCCTGCCGGCATTCGGTCGTGGGTACTGGAAGCTAAACTGGGAGATACTGGAGGAAGACGACTTCAGGGCACTGTTCCGGAAAGACTACGCGAGCTGGGTTGATCTGAGAGACGGCTACAGCTCCGTGGTGGAATGGTGGGAGTCGGTGAAGGACGGGACCCGAACCCTGGCGCAGACGTACTGCAGACGGAAGGCGGCCAGGGAGAGGAAGGAAGCTGCACGTCTCCAGAGGCAACTCGAGGAGGAGTACAGCTCGGCTAACGGGGGAGGAGCCTTCAATTCAGCCCGGGCACGGGACCTGAAGGAGAGGCTCCGCAAACTGCACACCGAGAAAGCCAAGGCTTTCCTGGTCAAGGCACAAAGGGAGCATTATGAAATAATGAAACCTGTTCCTCCTATTTCTTCAACCAGGTCCGGGGAGCCCAGAAAAAGAGGGTGATCCACAGCCTGAGACGGGGAGATGGAGAGGAAGTGCTGGACGAGAACGACAAAGTAGAAGCGGCCACCGCTTTCTACACGGAGCTCTTTTCAGAAAAGCAGACGGAGGTGGAGGCAGGCGATGCTTTTCTGGAGGGGCTGAAGGCACGAGTACCGGAGGAGGTGAGGGAGGACTTGGAGGGTCCGATAACGGCCGAGGAGCTGAAGGCGGCGTGCTTGTCCATGGAGAATGGCAAGGTGCCGGGGCCGGACGGACTCCCCAAGGAATTCTACACCTGCTTCTGGGACACCCTGGCGGCAGATCTGGTGGAAGTGGTGCAGGAGATCTTCCGCCGGGGGAAACTCGGAGACACCATGAGGGAGGGCGTCATCTCCCTGCTCTTCAAGGGAGGAGACGCCGCCGACCTCAAAAACTGGAGGCCGATCACGATGCTCTGCGTGGACGTAAAGATCCTGTCCAAGCTCCTGACCGGCAGACTGAGAACCGCCCTCCCCCACATCATCCACATCATCCACAGACCAGAACCTCCAGCTGACCAGAGACGCCATCGCCTGGGCCGAGGACCGGAACGTGCCCATGATGGTGGTCAGCCTGGACCAGGAGAAAGCCTTCGACAGAGTGAACCACAGCTATCTGTTCAGGGTGCTGGAACGCTTCGGTTTCGGAGAGAGTTTCAGCCGCTGGATTCAGATTCTGTACTCTGACGTGGGCAGCAGAGTGAACGTGAACGGAATCCTGGGGGATTTCATTCCCCAGGAATCCAGAGTACGACAGGGCTGCCCCCTTTCACCCCTTCTCTATGTTCTCTTCACAGAGCCCTTAGCAGAGGCGGTGAAACGGGACCCCGTCATCGACGGCCTGGAGATACCGGGAGGCGCGGGGGAAACCCTGAAGATCTCCCAGTACGCCGACGACACAACGCTGTTCCTGAGGTCGGACAGGGGGTTGAGGAGGGCCCTGCAGGTCATGGAGCAATACTCCAGAGCCTCGGTGTCGAAGCTCTACCGCCGAAAGAGCAAACTGAAGTTCTTCGGGCCCTGGAAGCACAGGACGACGGCGCCGGAGGGTCTCGAGCTCTGCACGGAGCCCCTCAGAATACTGGGGGTTTCCTTCCAGAGCCAGGACAACGAGACCAACAACTGGACCGAGAGGATCGCCAGGGTGAACGCCAAGCTGGGTCTGTGGAAAACGCGGTCGCTGTCCTACACAGGGAAAGTGATGGTGTTGAAAGCAGACGTCCTGCCGGCTTTGGTTTACCTGGCGGTGGTGTACCCGCTGCCGGCTAGACTCAGACGAGCGCTGCAAGGGATGATCTTCGACTTCGTCTGGGGCGGGAGGTACGAGTACATCACGAGAAACCGGATGTGTCAGCCGGTCGAGGAAGGGGGTCGAGATGTCCCACATTTCCCCCTGAAACTCGACTGCATCTTTTACTGCAACCTCTGTCGGGCGCTGCGGGAGCCCATCGGCCACAAGTACCAGTACTTTGTCAGGCTGTGGCTCTCCATCCCGATGAGGCACTTGGTCCAGTGGTCAAACACTGGGCCCAAGGCAGAGAGGCGACCAAAGTTCTACACCCACGCTGTCAAGTGGAGCAGGAGGTACGAGGCCACGAGACAGCCAGAGCTCTGCACCAACCACAGAGCTCTGTACAAAGAGGTGAGGGGGCATCTGGTCGCCGACGAAAGGCTGCAAGTTCCCAGACAAGTCTGGGAAAGGACGCAGCCTAAAGAACTGGACAACGAACTGAAGGACCTCAACTGGATGGCCGTACACAAGAGACTGGCTACCAGAGAGGTCCTCTACAGACACTCGCTTACCAGGAACCCGCATTGCCCCCGGGACACGTGTTTCGTCGAGGAGACTCAGGAGCACGTGTTCTGGAGCTGCCCCTTCGCCAAGGCGGTGTGGGGCAGAATGGACAACACCATGCAACTCCTGGGGACGGGTGCGGTGCTCAGTTACCAGTACATTCTGCTGGGGCTGGCACCTACCGGACTGGACAGAGGGACGCAGTTCCTGATATGGCTGCTGCTGTCCCTCACAAAAAAAGGCCTGTGGGACGCGAGGAACAATCTCATCCGGCACAACATCGAGTGGGGAGCGAGAGAGCTGGAGGAGAGGATCCTGGCGGACCTCAGGAGAAGGATGAAGCGCGACATTGCTAAATGGGGTTTCCCCACGGCAAAGGAGCACTGGAAAGGCCTATGGACCCGGTACAGGGATTAATGGTTTACAGCAAACAGTAGGGTTTGGAGGGACTCTCATAATAGCGCAAATCCGCCCACCCTTGCAAAGATTGATAACAGACAATCACCGCCGTTCCGCCGTTGTTTTAATTATGTGAAGTGATGATGTGTGAGATGTTTTCTTTTTGAGATGTGTTTTTTTCAGAATAAAGTATATTTTATAACAAAAAAAAATATGCGAGCTTATTGCCTCCTACGGGCTCTGTATTTGTTAGCGATACAAGACCGGCCATGGAGAAATGAAGTGAGGAGGGTGTGTACATTAAAAGGCTCATAGCGTCCCTGGAAGGGCTCAAACCACCACCCTTTTTGTTAACAACTGAGCCACAAAGACGCATGTACAGCTTAATACTTCTCGGTCTCAGTGAAAGTGATACACTCCGTAAAATTTCCAGAGATTCATTTATTTTAAAAGGAAAATCACCAACAGCGGCCGAGATCTACTGGAGTTTTTTCATTCTATACTGCGATTTCTGAAGGGTACCCTGTGAAAATACGAGTTTTGACGAGAAGGGATGGACATATAAGGTCAAAAGGCTTGGGGAATTGAACTTTAAGGTGAAGACTGCGGGTTCAGTAGCAGCAGAACCTGATCAGTATCAGTTGACTCCGATATACTTTGAAAATGAACTTGGGGATTTAGAGTCAGACGTGCTACCGTTGCACCATGGGGTACTTAATTTAAAAAAATAGAAAAAACAATCAGTGTTCCTGGATCTGTAATTGAGAACAACACCTACACAAGAGCTGCGCAGGAAGAATAAAATGTGGTCTGGGAAGAAAAGACTCTCTTCGGAAGAGCTGCGCTCTTCACAGATTTTTCTTTGTGAAGCTCATTTGTCTCCTTTGGGGAATTCAAAGGCACAGACAGCCGTGACTTCATGGCCCAATGGTAGCATGTCTGACGCCAGATCAGGAGGCTGTGTGTTCAAATCATGTCGAGGTCAGCTGTTACTTTTTCAGGTTCTGCTGGTCCTGAACACGGAATTCACACCATGCAGTTGAGTTCTATCTGTACACCACATAGATAATCTAAACAAAATAGAGCAGTACAGGACACGCAGTGTGGAGCTCACACAGGCTTACAGTCTCCAGCATTGGAGTGAAGGGGAAAAAAAGAACTTTGTTTTTTTTTTTTAAGTGAAAAGGCACAGTTCACATCTGCTTAACATCACGTCCAACTTTAGAGACAGCTACATCAGATAATGGAATCCCGGAAGTTTCAGATAACTTTTTTTAATACAGGTTCAAGCAAACCTGAAAGTTAATGTGTTTCCGGACACTTTTGTTTTATTAAAAAGTGTCTGAAGCCTGAAAATGTAATTTGAAAAAAAAAACCGCTATTGGACATTAGCAGCTGCTTTTTGTAACGATTTGCTATTTCATGCTGGAAAACAAAGGAAACAGACCCAACGTTTGCTTTCAGGTGCGGTTCATTACATAATATACATTATTACTGAGGAGCTTGAATAAAATTTACACGAGCCAGGTAGAAGTCGAACCTACAATCTTATGATCCGAAACCAGACGCGTTGTTTATTAAACCGCTGGCATTTCACATGACCTGAATTCCCCCATAGGGTGCTCAGCGTCGCTACTAGTAATGCACCGCTCCGTCTAAAATTTCAAAGTGAGAAACATGTGTTTTCTGATTTTTTAGGAGTTTTAAAATATAATCTCTTTAAATCAGACAAGGGGTTTATGTTTCGCACTGAAATTCCGATTGACTGAGAATTCAAAGAAAGACTGTTTTCTTCCACAACACCGTATAATTATCACATCCACCAAACTCTCCAACCTCTCCAGACCTTGCTGGTTGAGCAATTGCTCCGATAAATTAGGTCACGTATCATGTTAAATCATTTCTTCTCAACACAACATTTCCTGGTGCACGTTTTCTCTATGAAAAAAAAGACATTTTTCCCTTGCATGATTTCTCGTTTTTTATCAAAGCGTACAGAAATAAAAAAGAAGAAGAAATAGTGTGGCAAAAGAACTCTGTCGCCCTTGGGAGATGTCAAACGCATTGGACATGGAAATGCCAGATAAAAGCCAGTTCTCTTCGTTTCTCAGTGTCGGGGCTGCTATGTAAAAGAGGCAATTTGCTCTGAGCGCTGGTTAAACGCTTACTGAACGCAGATGTCTCAGAGCGGTGTGTCCAAGCGGCTGTAAAAGGTGATGGGTGTCCTGTCACCGTAGCCTAGTTGGTTAAAGCGCTTCTCTATTAAACAAAAGAACCGAGATTCAAATCCCAGCCGTGTCTTTCTTCCTATCTTGTAGTACAGAACGTACCATTTCGGGCAATCACAAAGGGCTTGATTTCGTTAAATGCATGTGTTCATTTCCTTTCTGGAAAACTTGTTTTTGATGAAATTCACACAGCTTGCGAAAAATGAAATTCAATTATTGGTTAACAGTGCAGAAGAAATATTACCATCTGGCAAAATAAACGGTAAGAGATTTTTTTTTAACCGAAAACCTCTGATTCGAGAAAAGAGCACACCAGTCAGTCTCTGTGGCGCAATCGGTTAGCGCGTTCGGCTGTTAACCGAAAGGTTGGTGGTTCGAGTCCACCCAGGGATGGGGTTCTTTTGCGATATAAACGTTGTCTTTAGTCGATTGGATTTTTCAGCGAAACCATAACCATTTTAATATTTGCAGGAAATGCGAGTGTGTAACACGTGTCAGGGTCACCGAGAAATGTCCAATAATGCCCAACATTGCAACTCCCCAGAAAACCATATTCACCCAAAACTAATTATCGTCGAATCTTCATTTATACTCCAGTTGAATCCTCTGCTGAAATATTTTAAAAATACTATGCAGGTTTGTTTGAGACTTGACAAGCATTGTTAAGATAGCACTGTGCAGTTGGATTTTGATATTTTGACATATTTACCTTAATTTTAAACACATACTATACAGTCTATTGTAATTTTAAAATATGTGAGCTGAGGATGCAAAAGGGTGAAAGGGAAAGGTCAGAGGGTATAGTAAAAACGAGGTTAGGATTGGTGGAGGTGGTAGGGGTGTTGATGGTTTTTCTCTGTAGAGGATGATTGAGTTTTTTATCCTTCTCTGAAGTGAGAAATTGGAAGAGTTGGGAGTTGAGGGATCTGATGAGGTTAGTTATAAAAGGAAGTTGATGTGGAGCTGTTAGCTGTAAAACTTCCTAACATCTTTGATGTTGTCATCAAAGATAAACTGCAGTAAGCAAAGATAAAGAAAATTATCTTTGCTTACTGCCCTGTCTTTCTCACACCTGAAGAAGGCTCCACGGCCAACACGTTATGTTTCCTTTCTTCTCTTTTCAGCATGGAATAATCCTTTACTTTTTCCTTTGCAGCCTACACATGCTGACACAGCTACTCACCTGATATATAACATTCCTATAATCGCAACTATGAATGTCCACTGTGGGTATTTTTTCCATTATTATTTATTTTGGCATTGAAGCATATTTTATGTAATACCGAAGTGTCATAATCACTGAAAAACATATTTTTTCATTTAGAAAGAATTAAAAAAATATAGAACACTATGAATTGCATTTAGCCTGTTCTGATCTAGGTTTTCTACATACTTTAACATGCCATGTTCAGAATGTCACAACGCAGAAATGCAACAGTGAAGTTTTGTAATTACAAATGTTCGTGATGAGTGATTTTGTCTCTCTTACCTTAGTGTCAGAATACTAAGATGTTTTGGTAACAAGGAAGGAGGGAAAAAGTAATTCAGCAGAAGGGGTGCTATTTTGTTGACTATAAATCCTCGCATGCCATGTTTAGAGGGTCATATTAAAAAAATGGTACAGTAAATTTTCTTATACTTCATGATTTTCATTATTTGTTACATTGTGTCTCACACCTTTGTGTCACAATTCTGAGATTTTTGTTTTCTAGACAGGGGCCATCGCAACACAACAGAAAGAGCAATTAGCTTTTCCCTATGAATTCTCTCATGCCATATTCAGAGGATCATATTTTAAAAATGGTACAGCAACATTTCCTGAAGTTCAGGATTTTTTAGAGTCTGTTACATTGTGTCTCACACCTCAGTGGCAGAATTGTGAGACGATTTTATAATCAGGAGGGAGGATCATAGCAATAAGCAGAAAGTGTCATCACCCTTTGCTCATCCTCCGTTAACCATATATTCTCATATGCCATGTTCTAAATGTCCAATTGTAAACTGCTATAATAATATTTCTTGCAAAATGCAAGATTTTGAGACTTTGAGAATTCACGTTTTGCCTTTGTCTTATTTACTTGTTGTCTGACATGCCAGTTTGTGTTATTGTGAGTTTTGAAAATTGGTTTTCGATTTTCTGAAATGTGTTTCATACAAAAATGCAATTTGGATAATCATTACTTACATATTACCCTTTACTGAGGATATGTGCAGTAATCCACTCGGATTAGTATTTTTAAAAATGACTATAGAGAGCCATCTACAGGCGAAAGGCGGCATAACATCACAGCAGCAGCATTTAAGGTGGAACAAAAAACGCGAAACGAAGCTGGCGAATAAGCAGCCAACTTCAGCCTCGTTAATGCAATAGGATTGGGTGAGGTAGAAAAATATTTCTTCCTCTGAATCCTAACATTTTTGTAGGTGTTCTAGGACTTCTCGCCTCAGATAAAGCTGCCAATACATCACTTATTTCTACTCCATCAATATCAGCAGTGTTATCAGTACTGAGCCCTAAGTGTAGGTCCTGTTATCATATAAAAACTTGAACGTATCGACTGCATTCACCTGATAAAATCTGATAAAATTGAAAAATACATCGGAAACAAATTTGCCTGTTTTTTTCAGATCCAGAAGAGAATCATAATGAGACTCAAAACAGACCTGTTTTTAATTCTTTCCAGGAGGAAAGATTATTCAGATGCAAGCATGGGTCCAAAATCAATGTACTCACCTATCGCTGTTGCTTCTTCAAATCCTTCAACTGAACGTCGATATTGAGGGATGATATCATACAAATTTTGGTTTTGTTTTAAAGCAAATTTTATTAAAATATGAGCCTCTATTATAGTTGTCTTTGATGTTTCGCAAGGTATAATAGACCCCCTTGTGCCCTCTGCTAAAATATTATAAAATACAACAATCTTTATATACAGTATATATAGAACAGCATTTATGGTTACATGTATATTAAAATTAAGATAAATATACACAAATATTAAAATAGAAATGTACAGTCCTAACATAATCATGCTGTCCAACTGTCTTTTTTGCTTTTCAAGTTGTCCAACAAATCTGTGTTGTAATTTTAAATATTTTAACTAAGGGTGCAACGAGAGTATAAATTAATTCTCCCGGCAGCCATTTGAAGGTCAAAGTCCATGGCTGAATATGATTTCCTTGAATGTTGGTCATTATTGGCCATTCCCAGTGTTAATGACTAATGTACTCAATTGTTTACTTGTTGTAGTTCGACGCACAAAACAACTGCATTTCCTGCAAATATCAAGTGGGTTAAGGTTTTACTAAGAAATCCAATTAAGTAGAATAATGAGAAATGGGCTCGAACCACTAACCTTTCAATTAACAGCTCCCAGAGACTCACGTGCAACCCTTTTCTCCATTTCAAGCTTTTGGTAAAAAAAAAAGACTTTATTCTTGCCGGCCTGTGATATTTGTTTTGCACTGATAAGCAAGATCTGTGTTTCATCTTTCGCAAGCTGTATGAATTTCATGAAAAGCAAGTTGTTCTAGAAAGAAAATGAAAACTTGCATTTAACAAAATCAAGCCGCATGTGATCATCCATAGTGATACATTCTATAAGACAAGACAGGAAGAGAGGCACCACTGGGATTTGAACTCAAGATCTCCTGTTTTAATAGGAAAACGCATTAACCAAATCAGCCAAAGTGGTATCAGAGTATTAACATCATGTCTGATGTCAGTGATTGCAGCTGACTATCGCTGGAGGACAGTTCACTGTGAACAAGTCAGCCTGCATAATGAGGGGAAGAGACCGGCCTCTGTGATGCACTATAGAGTTACACTAACCTTCTGCCCTACTGTTCTCTGCTGCATTCTACCCTAGCAGATAAATATTGGTTTCCATGCGTGTAAGGTTTCTTTTTTTTGTCAAATATTTTCAAGCATATTTTTGCTGTTGAAAATAAGTGGTTTGTGGTTTTGAGTGTTGTGTTCCTCTTCCCTTAGTGTCACCCAAAGTGATACATTGTGCTTCGGCAATTCTTCAGGCTACAGTGTTTAGAGGAGTTCAGTTGAATTAGTTTGCATAGATAAATTATTTATTTTCCTTTTAATCCTTTAAAGCATATTACATTGTCAATACATTGTATCTTTCTTCCTACTAATTGTCATCATTTTTTTTTCTGGCTTGATCTCGTAATCAGATATTTCAGAATCTTCCTTAAAAACTAGTAAAAGAAGTGGGACACATTCATGCACACTAAAAAATACGAAAGGGTAGCAGGACACAGTAACCACCAAACATCTTGTAGATTATGAATGTGCCAAAAATATTTCAGTACTTTAGAGGGTTCTGCCATTTTAGATGTTGTACTGTGCCTGTCTGATTTATTAAACGTCTCATTTAAATCTCCCGTCATTTCTATATCAGTCTGAAGGCCTTGCAGTAAAGATTGCAATTCATCCCAAAATGCCGTTTCCCACTGTTGATACATACAAAGAAATTAATGTACATTTTCCCCCCAAATTAACCAATTTAAAAATCAAATGCATCCCTCCTCATCTGCAGTTGGAGAGAATAATGCCAGGATAAATACAGGTTTAAAAGTCAGGAGCATTAATAGTCCTATTTAAAAATTTTGCTAAAATGCTCACAATATATTAAAAAAGTTCTATAAAATGCAAAAATCATTAAAACATTTTAAAACAAGGTAAAAAGAAATGATACACAGTTATAAAGGTCAGGAATTATCAATTTGAAGTTACAATCCACTTACAATATGCCAAAAATGGCAAGAATATGTAAAACAGGTGTATATTTTTTTAAAATAAAACAAGTTAAAAATGAATACTAAATACTTTTAAAATTCAGGAATGTGTTTGATCAGATGCTTACGATGAGTGTTGTTGGTGTTTCGTGTGATTTAGCGAATTGAAAAAATATTTTATTTAAAAACGGCAATAGCTTGTATGAAAAAAATAGTTCGTAAGTATCTTTGTTGTAACAGCTGCACCAGAACTAGTGTATTCATATTCAGCAGAATAGTACCTGAACTTGACTGGTTTATATTCAGTTATGTGTGTTGGGAACAAAAGGGAGACTTACTGTACATGGATTTTATTAGGTTTTAGGAATCAGAAAATGTATTTTTACACGTTTATGCCTACGAGCAGAAATAACCTCCTGCTTTCAGCGCTTTTATTGTTTCTGCTTGTAACCTCGAACAGAGAAACCCAGTACTGACTCACAGAAACGCCCCAGAGTTTCTGTGTTTCTGGGATTTAAGAGGGATGTATGAAGACAGTAAAGGTGAGTTTGTTGTTTTTTCTTCCCCAGCTGAAGAGTATGAAGGCGGTTCAAATGGAATGTACAGAACAGAGGGTGCAGACCTAAAAGGTCTGCTGAGACATCTGATTTAGAAAGTGATCTTACTCTGAGTGGAAAACTGAGGGAAGATCATTTTCAGAGTCCTCAGATGGCTGGTTCTCCCATGGGATTAGTTCTCTCCAATCCTACTGATCCAGCTTTAGAACTAGAGACTCAAGGAGGGCAGGTGGAGAACCATCCTATTGATGGTGGGAGTGGTGGCGGAGGAGGCAAGGAGAGCAAATGGAAAAAGAAAAAGGCCTGTATAGTAGGTGTCACAGACTGAATGATTCTAGCCAGAGCTTTTAGTCTTCCCTGGTCTAACTTTAAGTATGGCTCTGAACATTGTGTCCATAAATGTGAGAAGCATTCGATCCAAGTTAAGGGCAAGGACTATATTATCATTTGTGAGTAAGGTGAATGCTGATATTATGTTGTTACAGGAGTGTGGATTACCTTTTAAAAACAGCTATAAGGATATGGAAGAACTGTGGACATTGGGCCCGTCAATTTGGAGTGGGTCCAATGAGAATAAATCTGATGGTATAGCTGTTTTAATTAAAAATATGATGGTAGAGGTACGTCAGTACCTCGTAGTGAAACCAGGGAGAGCACTGGTGTTGTATCTGGGTTTCATTAATGTCAAATTTAAACTTTTAAATGTGTATTGTCCGAGTTGCCCACATGACCGATATGTCCTAATTCAGGAATTGAGAGAATATTTATTGGGATGGGAACCACTGGTTTTAGCTGGGGATTTTAATTGCCTTTTAGAAAGAGAAGGAAGAATGAGGGGTGAGATACAGGTCCAATTTGATAAATGATCAATATTATTGCAAACGGTATGTAAAGATTTTAAACTGAAAGATGCCCTCAAACTTCATAGTCAGGGGAGGGCAGGCTTCACATGGCACAAGTCTAATGGGACCCAAGCCTCACGTATAGATTTTGTTTTGATACGTGATTTTACTTGCACAACTGCAGGCTTAACCCCTGTTTTTTTCTCTGACCATTGTTTACTGTCATGTACACTTGCTATTCCAAAGGCTGTTACTGTGGGGAAGGGTGTGTGGAAGCTGAATATTTCACTTCTTGAGGATGAGGAAGTGAGGAGCAGGTTCAGGGAAAGATATAAGGAATGGCAGTCTTTGTATGACCTGCTCAAGAGCACAGTGGTGGGAGGAGGTGAAGGAGCGTACAAAAGCATTCTTCATAGAGATGGGGAGGAGAAAACAGGCTAGGATACGAAGGGTTGAAAACGGATTACAAAAGAGATTGCAGAGGTATGTTAAGTTATTAGAAGAGGGGTGGGACTTCAGTGAGGAAATCAAAGAATTAAAGAATGAGCTTTTAAATCTCTCTAGAGAAAAGATAAAAAAAATCATGTTTCAAAGCAAAGTGAAAGAGCTTGAAGAAGGTGAAAAATGTACAAGATTCTTTTTCAAGAAAAGGGTTGCAGGGAGGGGACTAATGTCAGCATTGAAGGGACGAGAGGGGGTTTTGCAAACTTGTATGGAAGACATGTTGACTGTAGCTGAGGATTTCTATGGGGAGTTGTTTGGAAAGAAACAAGTGTCTAAGGATTTGTTAGAAAAATTTGTGAAAGTGGTTCCAAAGAGTGTAAAAGACTATACTGTTTTGTCAAAAGACCTTTATGTAGAAGAATTAATGGAAAGTTTGAAGACCTTCAAAACGGGTAAAACTCCAGGGTTGGATGGTCTACCCATTGAGTTTTACAGGGCCTTTTGGGATATTTTAGCATTGGATCTTTTAACCATTTTTAAAGAATTTGAGTTTTTAGAAGAACTGCCGGACAGCTTTAAGACGGGAGTTGTGATCTTACTATTCAAAAAGAATGATCGCACAGACCTGACAAATTGGCGACCGATAACTTTATTGAATTGTGATCTTAAACTGCTTTCCAAGTGTTTAACGCTTCGATTAAAATCTGTCCTGAGTGAAGTCATTCATCCAGATCAAGCTTGTGGTGTGGCAGGGAGGAGGATCACGGACAGCCTGATACTGATTAGAGATACCATAGGTTATGCGAGAGAGAGGAATATTGGATTATCGGTCTTAAACTTGGATTTTGAGAAAGCTTACGATCGTATCTCTCATGAGTATATGTTTTGAGTACTACAACAGATGGGGCTTTCAACCAGGTTCCTCACTTGGGTAAGGTTATTATATAAGGGTATAGGAAGTAGAATAATGATTAATGGAAGCATGTCAAATGTGGTTAATGTGAATTGCGGTGTTCGCCAAGGCTGTCCGTTATCCCCACTCCTTTTTGTTTGCTGCATAGAACCACTGGCACAAGCCTTAAGAATGGAGAATGGGATTGAAGGCATTAAAATCCCTGGGAGTGGGGCCCAAGAGGTGAGAACTGTACTATACATGGACGATGTAAATGTTTTTTGTACAGATTATAAGGGAGTCAGAAATAGCTTGGAGGTGACAACCCAGTTTTGCGGAGCATCAGGGGCCAAGCTGAATAAAAACAAATGTGTGCTGATGCAATATGGAAACTGGAGTGAAGAGGAAAATGTGGGAATCGCAATTCGTAGAGATGAAATAAAGATCTTGGGAATAAACTTTGACAGAAATGGGATGGGGAGTAGGAATTGGGAGAGGGTGGTAGGGAAAGTCAAAAGCAAGATCGGTCTGTGGAGTTTATGGGAATTGACAATGGAAGGCAAGGTTTTAGTTGTCAAGACTGTAATTTTACCATTACTGTTGTTTGTCAGTGCTGTTTTTATGCCATCAAGGTCTGTTTTATTGGTTTTAAAGAGGGCTATTTTTTTTTTCTGGAGGTCGAAATGGGAGAGAGTAAAGAGGGTGGTTGTAGAAAAAAAGGTGGAAATGGGTGGAAAAGGCATGCCTGAGTTGTTCACTTTCCTAATATACAAATATGTATCATTACATTTGTCTTTAGCGGTAGGGAACAGGGGGAAAGTATCCTTTATGTCTCGCTTTTTGTGTGGTTTTTATTTAAGGACATTGAAAGTTTTAGAGATCCCTTTAACAGCACCTGTTGCTTTTAACCTCCCATATTCATATTTTATCATAAAAAATTTTTTAAGGGAATGGAATTTGGAAAATGAGGCACTGGATGTGTTGACAAGTGCAAGAAGGTTGGAACTTGTTGTGTGGGGTAGAGGTGCAGTATGTAGTATGTCATATTCGTGGCCTCGTGGCTGGAGATCCCAGCCATGTTTGGAAAAGGGTTGGCCACACGGTTTTGTTGAATAGACACAGAGACATGTGCTGGTTGATTGCACATGAAGTTTTACCAACAAGGGCTGTGATGCATTCGAGAGGCATGGGGAAGACATCAAGGTGTCCAGTGGAAGGATGCGGACAAGAAGAATCCTTCCGGCACGTCCTGTGGGACTGTGGCATCGCAAAAGAGGTGTGGACATTGGCTAACAGCTGGATAAGGTGCTTTCTGGCTTGCGGTATAAGTGACCCCCAGGTAGTGCTCTATGGATATGGACTTGAGAAGCTATCGAAATCAGAAGAAAGCAAAGCCTGGCAGGTCATCTGTTGCCTAAGGGAAGCTTTATGGAAGACTAGATCTACATTGGTATATAGAATGGAAAAAATTCGGCCTCTGTCAGTGATACAGAAGACTGTGTCTTATTTGAGAGACTACATTTTGATCCACCGGAGAAGATTTGGGGAGAAAGAGACTGAGAGGGTCTGAGAGTTGACATTATGGCCCAAGCATGTTGCAATCATGGATCACAAGTCATGTTTCAGCAGGTCATGTTGGAAACTTTTTTTTGTGATACCTCTTCCCTTGCACAAAAACTGTCTAGTGTTTTTATTCTTCGCTTTTGTATCTTATTTAATTTTATGTAGAACTTAATAGTGTAAGTTGTTATTGCTTGTGTATCAATAAAAACGTTAAAATTTAAATTTCCTTTTGAGCTGATGCTGGGTTCTTTCTCTAAAGTTATTGGAGTTGTTGGTTACTGTGCTAGACCGTCGGGAATAGCGCTATTATTTATTTCTTCTGCTCAAACAGGGCCGGGCAAAACTTAAACTATAACCCTGTTTCAGAAAGATTGAGTCTGAGGGGTAATAGGTGGAGGTTAAAACCCCAAATAAGGGGCTGTTGTTGGTGAAAGCAGTAGATTGGGTCTGATTTTGCTCGTTATTGACCTCACTCACGCAAACTCCGTACGCATTAATGTAGGCGGGGCTATGTGAGATAAAGATAAGAGTGTCCCTTTGTGGGGAGTCCCTTCCCCTGCCCACTCTCCCACTAGGGTCTGTTGTAACCCAGTGTGAAATTCAGCATATTGCAGTTCACCTTTTGATCGCTCAGCTGAGAAGCCCTGGGAATATAGGGCAAACACAGGAGACACCCACCAGCCTCAAAGGAGAGTTTTTATCCCCAAAGGATGACTTGTTTTACAACAGCAGACAATATCAAGAAACAAAAACCTCTATTCTGCTGCTCCAGGCTGGTTTCACTGGGAACAAGTGGGGCTGTTTGTAGAGGGGTGGAGGAAGTTAGATGTAAAGTGTCCAGTCTTGTCAAGGGTAATAAAGCTCATTAGATCTGATTAACCAGTTAAAATGAAATGGTCTGCTTTCTACACAGAAGCCAGTTGTCTCTTCTCAATGTGGGGGTGAGTCCGTCAGTCACATAACAGCTAGGCAGGACTGACAGTCTTGTGTGATCTATTTCATCTCCTGTTACCCCATCTTCCAAAGACAATGGTCCAGTCCAGCCTGGAGTGTCCCAGACTGCTCTGTCTGTGACAGTGGAAGGCTTATCTTTTGTCTCTTGTCCAGCCGGGATGTGACAAATAATGACCCCTCAATGAAGGAAACCTTGGCTTTTGTTGGTGATTACACCCCCTGGCAATGTTACAGGCATTGGGGGAACCTCCGTGATCCCACAGTCCCCCATAGACACTGGCCAGTCTACACAAACCTCATTCATCATTCATCACAGCCCTGACCCCTGTTTTGTCACCCAGGTCTTCTCTGTGAGACAATGATTATTCAGGGAAATTTAAGGAATATATTCCAAAACAGTCAATGGAAGTATGGAATTCAAATTAGTCAAATCTTTATAGATGGAGTATGTCACCTGTTTAATATACTTTTACATTGTGACAAAATTGGACAAATTTTTAGTCCACCATATATACATGCAATGTTTTAAAGACGGGTCTCTGCACTGCACAGGAATCTCGGTTCACTTACAAAAACTTCAGCTTATAACCCATCTGAAGTGTGTTTTTTTTTTTACTGCTTGTTCTTTAAGGTTAAGATACTAACTCATTGACATTGTTGATTAAAATAAGACTATTGACAAAAAAGAAAGTATTCATCACAAAGGTATTATGCCAAATAAACTCTAGTAATCAACAGCAATTAAGAAAAGAAAACAAAGACATCTTCTGAGGATGCCAGATGGAAATACAAACACACACACTCACACTTAGGGCCAATTTTACCAGAAACCAATTAACCCACCAATGATCTTGGACTGATGTCTGAAAACCAGAGCCCGTGAAGGAAACCAAAGCAAACAGTGCAATATAAAAGTTCTTCAGGTATTAGAACAGACCTAGCTTATCAATATAATACTTATGTCTGAACTTCATAGAATGGTGACACTTCAATCTTTCATATTCAATGTTTTGCACAACATCAACAGCTGAGAACAGACTGTCACATACCTTTATCCACTGGTTTTCAGAGCAGAGACATCCATGTGGACAAGAGTACTTTCCCTGTGGTCCGCCGCACTTCAGCTAGCCACGTTCTGGCAGGGTTGTGTGTACTCCTCTGAACGTGGCCTGTTTTGAATATCGGGCATTTTGTACAAATTAATAATGTGAGCATATTAGTATGATTTGTGTTGAAGCCAAACAGAAAATCGCTGTAAGAACTTGAATTTAATCTCCAGTGTCACTCCTAAATGCTGACCATCACCCATCTTCTGATTTGTAGATGCACGTGTTAATGGATATTTCTTGTCTTCTTTTATTCACCCATATGCTCTTCTCTGCATCATTAAGTACTTCTGGGTCATCTCTTGTACCTTGTGGCATCTTGGCTGGTGGTGAATGGCAGGTTGCTGCTATAAAAATAACGTGCCTACTAATATGATTATGTTGAAGACAAAACCAAAACAATACAACTGTTTTGCACTGTACAATTTACACTATCACAAGCTTGTCATATTTACAGTCATCAAATGATTTGGGATGCTGTTCCCGTGAACAATGTTGTTGGTTTAAGAAACAGATTCAATTTCAAATCTTTAGATTTTAAATATAAACCACTGACAATATGGTAATCACTTTTGCAACTTCTTAAAAGTTATAAGATAGCTGTAGAGCCATGTTGTCTTTAACCTATTCAGAAACTACCACTTAAATTGTAAGAAATTGTTCTCTAGACACATCTTGTGGGCTCTGTTCTCGATGAATTGGAAAGGTGTCACTCATGAATTCCAGTACTCTGTCGATCTCTCTCTTATCAAGAGACTACCCATCTAACGCTGCAGGAAACTCCAGTGCCTGGTCTGGGAATGCTGTGCTATTCAGATTCTGTCAATAAATTTCAAGAATGGTTCACTTCTCAAAAGCTTTTTTTTGTTTACACGATGTGGCATTTCTTTGCAGTAACAATTGAGTGGGGTAGTTATCTGCCTTCTATGCTCTTCTGAAAATTATGTATCTTTTTGGCAGTCCCATATCCCTTCCTTATATCCTTGCTGGTGAGAATGAGAAATGCCATTTTTAAGACAATAACACAAACATAATTCTAACATTAATTTTAAGCTACAAGAAAATATATATCTTCAAAATATGCACTTTAGTACACTTACTGAGTTTCTGTTTTGGTAATGGTCAGTGATCCAACCACTCCAGAACTTGTCCTTTTGCCTTGAAATGATTTTCTGGAAATGCTATAATCAAAGAGGAGCTCCTCTCCCTCAACAATGTCATTTTTTTGTCACAGACAGGATTATGACAGGCTGTTTGTTTATATAAATGACCCTCTTACAGCCTTGATGTATTTATTTTCTTTGATGGATTTATCCACCTTCTGATCGTCTCCATATCCGTGAGGCAGGAACAGTGTTCTTCACGAGCATCAATGCACGTTTTTTATGCAGGTCCATCAAAAAAAGAAAAGATGTATCTTCTCTCCCTCTGCCATCTGTGCCGTTAGGGCTTCAGCGGCTGTCTCTGTGATGATCTTGCCATGATAATCACACACCACCTCTCCTTTCTGAAAACCTGGAAGTCGCAACCTTCTTCCCCTTCACAGGATTGTCACTGATGCTCAGGCCTTCCCAGATTTGATGCTTTTCTATCTTTTTAATTTGCTTGTCATTTGGTGGCAGTTCTGTCTTGGGCTTCCACTTCTCAAACACTTCAGATACTGTTGATGCATTGGCTGAGCAGTCCATCTTTTGAATATAGTAGGTTACCTGATAGCCATCTAGTGTAAAGGTCTAGAAGGAAAACCACATCATAAATCCTCAGAATATATTCCAAACTTAGTGTTTGTCGGTGAAGATAATTGATTTGTAAACTTGCCATTAACGGTCTGCAGTCTCACTTCCTCTGTTCTGATTTCCACCTGTCATGACTTCTAGTCAGTTTCAGATGCTCCTTTTTTTTGGTAAGCTGACCATATAATAACACTGGAAACACCTTTATCAGCTGCTGAAAGGCTGTAGCATCATCCATCTTCGGACATGTAAATCCTGCAGCTGCTGTTGTGGATCTTGGCCTTGATCCACTGTTGTAAAATTTTTAAATAAAATATCACAGGTCTCTGTAACACAGTCAAAAAATAACTGAAGAGGTGTACTGTATTCAAACTTACTCCACAGCAGGCATGCATTCTTGTCCAGAGTCTGATGATTGATTGCTTGACCTGAAGTTAAAAAAAAAAGAAATGAATGATTGTTTTGTGAGAGACTTATTTTGAGATTGTGATGATGCTTACTAAACTCCTTGTCCTGCAAAGCCTTCAATTACTTTGATTGCTGAGCAGATGCTGGCTGAGTCGGTATTCTATAATGTTTCTCTGCGGGCACATTGGGTCATCTCAATTGCCCTCCTGGCTGGTAATGAATGGCCGGAGGTATCTACAAAAGAAACAAGCAAGCATTTGTGATTGTTTCCAACCCACAGAAATATAAAGTAATATATTATTCTGTTTACTTCTCATGCAGTCTTCTCAAGTCGTTGGAAGGACTGTGAATTGGCTCTCCCGCAGATGAACTGAAAAACTTTCTGTCTTCCTTCACAGCTGCTGACCTGGGCATTACAGCTTAGTTTAGTGAAGTAAAGATGAAACAGCTGATAAAACACAAATAAAATGCAATTAAGGTAAATTGGAGATTTTCTTAAATACTATACATGATGGGAGCTATGCAAGTGGAGGTCTTTTGTTCTGTATTAACATGGATTTTAATGGGCTTCTATGAAAATTGGCCATGGTGTGAGTGAGTCCTGTGATGGACTGGTGTCACATTATGGGTGATACAGTACTTTGCATCCACTGCTTGCCAGGATGGTTCCAGTTCTACCATAACCCTGAATTGAGTGGATGGGTATATCAATGTAGCCATCAACTTGCATGTTCCTCTTCTTCACTCAACGCAAAGGAAGCCACCTGTTGTTTGAGGTTTTGTGCTCTTTAACAGGAATTATGACCATTTTTGTGCCCACTTGTTGAAACAACACTTTCTTTGCACCCATTCCTCAACCTGTAATAGCGAGAAAATAAAAATGAATACACCAAACTGTAAAAATCCCATATATGTGTTGTAACAGAAGGAATAAGGTTCTTGATCCCGAGATGAAGTAAAACAGATGAGTTTATTGCATGCAAGGAACAATAAAGCCGAAGTCTTGTTTCCCGCAAGAAACAACAAAACTGAAGTATTGTTCAATGTGCCGGTACAAACTTTTAGGTTATATAGTCCTTGCTTGCTGCTTCAGACGTCATTCGGTGTTATGGTAAGGGGAGGGGGTCATGGTATTTGGCCAGTTAAAAGGCCCTGGCCAAATGGTCAGTTTAAGATTACGCCCCCAGGGGGTTCCTAGCTCGCATCTGGAATCCTTATCAGTTAACCCCCTTTCCTGCCATAAACCCCTGTTGCTTAGAAGTCTAATTTTCAGGCAGAACTGACTTAAGTTGACCCTTTTTACATCTTGTCTCTTACTTCACATGGCTAAGCATGGGTTTAAAGTATATTCAACAGTGCAGGTGCATCCAAAGAAATAGATTTTCCCAAGCCCTCGGAAAGAATTACCATTTCCAAAGATGTCTAGTTTCAAGCATTAACATCCAAAGTACCTGTCTTAGCTGGGGCAGGAAGTTTGCATAGGCACCTGAAAGAATTACCATTTCCAAAGATGCCTGTTGTAATTTACACACCTTGCCCCAAGGTCCTGTCAGTCAAAAGCATCTTTATTAATAAGCCTCAGTGCCTTGGTATTTTTTATTAATCTAATATCAAGAATCTCACCATGTGCATGCTGAGCTGTGGAATATATGTATTGTTTTATATACTGTAAAATCAAAATACCACCTCTTCCTGTTTACTTATCCTTTATTGCATAATCAGGGGCAAATAAAACTAAATCAATGTCACCTGCGGGGTTCAAAATGCCTTCAGGGGACACCAAACAGGAGCCACTGGACTATAAATACCCATCCATGTTATAACACACCCACCAAGGGTTTTTTAGTTTAACTCTGAGCTTTGAGAGATTTAATACCTATGGTACCCATATTCATCCTTTATTTAAGGGAAGTACACATCCTAGACACACAGGAAACCCTCTTGCCCCAAGGGAAGAACGATACTTTGGATGGTAATGAGTGAACCTGGCTTACAACAGACATCTTTGGAAATGGTAATTCTTTCAGATGGCTTGGCAAACTACCTGCCCCAGCTAAGACAGGTACTTTGGATGTTAATGCTTGAAATTAGACATCTTTGGAAATAGTAATTCTTTCCGAGGGCTTGAGAAACTCGATTTCTTTGGATGCACCTTCACTGTTGAATATACTTTAAACCCATGCTTAGCCATGTGTTTAAAATTAAATTATAACAATTTCTGTGTTTGATAATGGCAGCAGAGGCTTCCTCCACCCACTGCTTTGCCAAAGGGGAGTGCTGTTTTCTGGGAGGGGTGGAGTCTTTGCTCGGGGTAACTTTCTGCTGAGTGCAATATACCTTTCACTTTTCACCTGCAATCGAGACAGGAGGTACAGTAACTCTGAGACTTGACTAAGGTCCTGGATATTGAATCACTACTACGATCAAGAGGCAAGACTTTACATTTTTACTTTTAAATGCATTTGCTGATAACCTTTTAAAACTAATATGCAGTCAGGCAGATGCATCTTTATTCTTAAGCGTCTCTCAGTGCATTGATATTGTTTTTACTAATCAAATATCAAGAATCTCATCATGTGCATGCTGAGGTGTGGAATATATGTTTGTGTTAAATGGTATTGTTTTGTATATTGTATAATTGAAATACAGCCTCTTTCTGGTTACAAGTATTGGCTTAGAAGACTTCTCCTTGCATTGTATAATCAGGGCCAGTTCAATGGGGCATTTAATTAATTGAGAGCTCTTTCTAGTAGATATGAATGCAGAATGGAGACAGATTAATTGCAATAGTGAAACTGCAAATGAATATAAATGAGAATGTTCACTTTTTTATGAAACCATTATTTATTTTGGAGCAATGAGCAATACAATATAATCATTATGCTCAAACTATGAGAGAGAAAATTAAGGATAATTTAAGAAATCAGTCTTAGCTTGTTTCTATACACAAATTATATTATTTATTTTCGAAGGAAACCCGTGAGGATTCCCCTGGTGTGCAAGATGTGCCTGAATACTTTTGATCAGCTTCCTGCTCACTTGAAGAGGGCGTGTATGAAGCACGCCTTGGCAGAGGAGATCAGGATGGCCTCTCAACAGGCGAGGAAGGACATGATGAATCACCTGAAGAACGGGGTCATCGTGGATTACAACAGAATAGAGATCGTGTCTGGTGAGGCAAACAGGACAGTGGTTGTAAGACTGCTGGAGTCCTTGGGCCTTTTTGTACGTGGGAAGCCTGAAGACACATTGGCAAGGTGAGGTATTTTTAATTTGTAAGGCTTCTGTGGTTTCTTTTTGAAATCATTGTTACAACATATTATGTAAAAGCATGTTGAAAAGAATCTACCTGTATTCCAGTGGCCCTGAGCAAGAGGCTGCTGTCCAGGAGGAAGAGATGCCAGAGGCTGCTCCAGAAACGGAAGATGGGGAACAGTAAGACTCTCTGCTCAATAGGGTTTCTAGTGTTTTATTTTTTATTTGCACGTTGTATGTATAAAAATTGATTTTGTTTCACAGAGGCAAGACAAAATGTAGCCTTAATTGGGATGTCAGTGAATTGGTAGATATACATATTCACACGGGGCCACATCTAAAGCCATTTTCTCCCAGAAGCCAACTAAGAAAATGGAAACACTTATAATACATGTAATTGTCCATGTGCCTTATATCTACAGGGTGTCAGTTAAAGGTAAACTAAAAGCTCTCCGAAAAAGAGTTGCCCTGGCTGGACTTTACAGAAAACACTCTCTTGATTCTCCTCTCCTGGCTGGCTTTAAACAATACCTTATCCAGGGCCTGGGAATGGTAAACTGCTCCAAGGAGGTAGGTATTTGGTACATGGTTTTACTCGGCTTAAATTTCACATACCACGGATGTTGGTCATAAAAATAATGACTTTCTCTATATATGTTTTTCAGGTTGAAAATGTCTCCAGGTTCCTGTTTTTTATGGATCCATCGGAAGTTTCCTTAAGTTTTCTGAAGGACATTTCCAAAATGCAGACATTTGTTTCCCAGTTGAAGATGACTGGGCTGTCTCACCAGACCATTGCAGGTTATATCATTAATATCAGCAGATTCCTGCTCTTCATCCTAAAAAAACACTAGCCTGCAAGTGGAGGATCCCAGTCAAGCTAAGAGTTTAAAAGACTTCAAGAGCAATCTAAAGGATATAAAAAAAGAGAAACAACAAGAGTGTCAGACAGGAAATAACCAGAAAGAGGTACTTTACTTATTAAATGTTGGTTCAACTTGTACTTGCTTTTCTATTCAAACACATGAATGTTGCCTTTTGGAGGCTGATAGTATTGCTCTCTCTCCCCCAGACAAACACAGCTGCAGAGTCCTCCACCTAAACTAAGCGATTGCTTGAAGGTGTTGAGTGTTGCAAAGAAAGATGTGCAGCGGATACTGGGCAAGACACACACCTCTGCAGACATCACCACAAGTGAGCGGATTGTTGTGATGCTTTACCTGCAGGCTATTCTCCAGCTGAAGCACCTTCAGCGCCCAGGGGTGGTAAACAATATGACAGTAAGCATACAACCGAGAATTTTGATTATAGATGTTCTTTTTGAGAAATTGTATTTAATTAATATTTGTATAAAAAAGTCTTCTGAATTCAGGTCCTGGATTGGATACAGCGAAAAATTGTTGTGAATAAAAGTGGGCAAAACAGGGTAATCTTTGTCAAAGAGCACATGGCTGCAACTCAGCGACTAGCTTCCTTTGCACTAAATGAAGAAGAGGAAAAGGTGAGTTGAAGGTTTTATTGATATATCATTGCTAAAAACTGTCTTTAGCATTCAATGGTATGTGAAGAATACTGCATTTAAACTGCATTTTTATTTTTTTTATTTTCTCTTTTTGTTTTACTGCTACTTCATTAACTTACGCTGTGATGCAAACTGCAGAATGGAAATGGAACACTTTTTTGTGTATGCAGGAGGAGAACCAGTTCAGAATCCTACCTATGATCTGCGAAGACTGCATGAGAAGTAAATTGAATTATATAATTATTTTGATGTATTTTCTTTTTACTTTTCTGTGGCTTGAAAACAACTATTTTATATATATGTTTGTTTTGCAGGTACCACCTACCACTGATTACTTGCTATGTTGCAAGAAGGGCATTTGAAATGGAAATAAAGAAGCTACCTATTGATCAGAAAACTGTCCTGAATGATTATTTAGGTGTTTCAAATGGAACTGTTGAAAACCTAGCCAGAAGGCTGACAGATGAGGACATGTGCTCAGCCAGCGAACTACTTCATGTCATTGTAGAAGCAGGATCTCTGTAAGTGTCACAGTGATATCAAAATTCAGTATTTGAAAGTCAATATTTAAGATAAACATACATTTCTCATTTTTTTAAACTTCAGTTCAGGATCAGGAGAGCAATCTTCAGGCTATGGACAAGAACATACAGCTACTATACGGTAAGTTTTAATTCAATATCCCTCTTTCAGTTACCTTTTAGCCACTCTGTCTTAGATCTGAGATATTTAAGTTTTCTTTTTACAAATAGGTCCACTGTGGCAGCTGCTGCATATAGATGCCCAAAGATGGATGATGCTGCAGCCTTCCAGAAGCTGATACGTTTCCCATGACATTAGATGGCCAGCCTCCCAGAAAGAAAGAGCGCCTGACAGTGACCGGCGTTCACGATCGCCACTGTTACAATAGATGGAGAACTGAGCAGAGGAAAAGGAAGCAATAGAACATATTCGGTAAGAACAGGATTTCTTCCCTTTTTAAAGAGTAATATTTCAAGAGTCTATTACTGGATATAATAATCTTTGGGTGGATTTCTGATTTCTCACTACAGATCAATGCAATAGACGGTTACCAACAGAAAGCCAAGTGACCCATTATTTAGAAAAAATGGGATGGTCAACCAATACACCAGCTGTGTCGGAGGTACTTCAGAACTGGAAGCCGCATGTAGAAGTCCAACCAAATGGCAAGGACATTGAAAATCTGGTAAAACTCCAAACCTGGAGAGGCCTGCACATCGTTGACGATCCTGTGAAAGGAAAGAAGGTTATAACTTACAGGCGTTTCCAGAAGGGAGAGGTGGTGTGTGATTACCATGGCAAGGTTATCACAAAGACAGCTGGAGAAGCCCTAATGGCACAGATGGCAGAAGGAGACATGGGATATCTATTATTTTTTGATGGACCTAAACAAAAAATGTGCATTGATTCACGTGAAGAACACTGCACCTGGCAGGACACCTGAGATTGCAGTGGGAGAAGAGCTCCTATATGATTATGGTGTCTCCAGGAAGTCGTTTAATGGAGAAGGACAATCTTTGAGTGGTTGGACGAATGATCATAAAATAAAGCTTTTATTTTAATTCGATTTCTTGATTTATTGGTACATGCCCAGGGCAATAAGCAGTCTGAGGTTTTATTTCCAAACGGCATAGATCAGTGAAGTAGTGCAACACACTGGATCATTATATTATTAGAATCTATTCTACTTAAATTATTAAGTAGGTTAGGGTTAGGTGCAGGAACACTGTATTTAGGATGTGTTTGCGGTGATTCTGTGTCTCCTGCTTCAATGCAGTGATATATAGATATGCTCCTGTAATTTATTGGTAAATGCCCAAGGCAATAAGCAGTCTGAGGATTTATTAATCGACCTTCTACAGCCCCAGTGTGTGCGGGTCTCTTCTTCGTGGAGAAGAAGGATGGGAGACTTTGACTCAGCTCTGACTATCCAGAGCTCAATGAAATAACTATTTTAAAAAAATAACATCATACACTGTGGCTGTGTTGTCTGTGTTAAGCTGCTGTTTCACTGCAATTTCCCTCATGGAATCAATAAAGTATCCATCTTTCTTTGTTAAGCACCTTGGAGCAACCTTGTTGTGAAAGGCGCTCTATAAAAATAAATTGAACTGAATTAATAAAGTTGATTAAGTAGTCAGCGTGTTTGTATTAACCCCTTTCTCTCTCTCAGTGCTGTGTTAATGTACTGTAATGTCCAGTCCTCTTAGCCAGTGCCTCTAGAGCAGGGGGGTCTCAAACAAGCAGCACGAAGCAATTATCTGTGGCCTGCAACGACTCACTTGGACTAACAAAAAGTTACCCATGAAATTCAGTAATTTGATGCATTGTTCTAGAGATTCATTTTCTGTTAAATAATCGCCATGGAGATATTGTAGCGAAGCAGAGGTGCACCAAGCTAATGTAAGTGCCACAGTGCAGGCTAAGAACTATAGCTGGGAGATGGTCTGAGGGTCGTAGATTGACCACTAGGTCACACTGCCTATGTAAATAGTGACTATAAAACCTAAGATAAACAGTATTGTTAAATTAATTGTTTACTCCTGTTTTGTCCCTTGTCTTGTTACCACCCTAAACCCGCGTACGTGTCCTAATCACATCCCCTATGAGTGTGTTAAGTCTCTCTTCCCCAATTGCTGCCTGATGGAGTGCTGTTAATAAAGAACGTAGACAGAAAGATTTGCCAGGTTAGTCTCCACATCTGGTAGAATCATAACAATGTTTGGCAGGATGTACGTCAGTGAACAGTTTCTCTCATCAATGAAGATCAACAAAATCAGTTTATGCTGAAGACTCACTGATGAACGTGAATGAGCAAAATTGTGATATCAGGCCTCATGTTGACGTTCTGGTCTCTGCAAAATGCAGAAGCAACAAAGGAGCCAGAAGGACAAACGTCAGACATTACCTCACACCCCAAGTACATTGAGGTAAAGTTAACCAACGTATGAAATAAAAATTTCAATTATTTTTTTTAAATATTTGATGTATTTTGTATGTGTATGAATGCGGCCCCCCAATTCATTTGAGTTTGAGACACCGGCTGTAGATTCTAGATTAAATGTTGGAGATGATGATGCTCTTCAAGCTCTGTACTATACCCTGTGTTTCTTTGTCAGAACAAGATTGTGGGAAGCTGTTTAGAGATTTGTAAAGGAACAAATCTGCTCCGTTTTGCTTGTGTGTTTTGTACTTCTGTGGCAGAAGCCAAAGAAAGTTCCACAGCAGTGGACAATAATGTAGCTCCAGGATCATTAATGACAACTTCCCCCCCATCTTAACAGATGACCCTGACACAGCTATCCTCTTTCCTGACCGTTCCTTCATCTCCTATCGCAGACCAACTAATCCGCGCAACCTCGTTCACAGCTCCCTTGACCTCACTCAGCAATCATCCACACCACACACTTTCTTCTGCAACGAACTTCACAGCATCACCTGTGAATACATATCCAATACCACACTCATTCAAAGGTCCCCTCTGGACAATTCTGTCACCCAGATGACATCATGCATTTCGGGTGATCTTAGTTACTGGATCTCTTGCAGAAAATGCCCAGCTATTGACATTGGTGAAAACGACGACTCACAGACCATTTCAGGGAACACGTCAGAGCTGCAATTTCTCCACACTGATAGTTCCCTTATTCACCTCTAAAGGCTGCGATCTTCCTTATCTCCCCATCTGCTATTGCAGAAAGACATCCAAAACCATACTTATCCTTAAACTTTGATCACACCACCTCCTTTCTCTCTTTCTAATCCTCTTGCCGAATGTGCTCCAGGACTTGATTATTCATTCACACCTGCTCTATGCCCATTTGCTCCCTACTTCCTGTCTGTTCTTACCTGCTCTGCCTTTTGTTCTCCAATGCCTTCCTCTCTCTCCCTCACACCTGAAGACTCCACAACCGAATTGTGGTATTTCTTTTCAGCATAGAACAAACCTCTACCATGAATACCAGGAAAGCAATTTAATTTTTTGGCTCTCACAGTGCAGAAAGGTTTCCTAAGAAGTGTACAAAGTTGTAAAGAGGGTCATTGGGTAATGCAGAGTGTGACAGAGTGGCTCTTTTTTTCTTTTGATGAATATGAAATACTCCAATATTTGCCTCTAACCTTCTGGTATGTTTGAGTGTGTATGCAATACGAATGAAGTATGAATGATACTAACCTTTTTTATTTCCCTAAAATCACTGCAGTGTTTCCTCAGTGGAGTGTTGTTTTATGCTCGTCAAGATGACCACCAGTCACCTTTTCCGCTTGAAGTATCCCACAATGCTCCCACAAATGGCCTTAAAGGGAAAGGTTACTGGTGAGCCATCTAGAAATAACAGATTTAAGATTATTTGTTTTGTTTAAGTGGACATAACTTTGTCAGAGTTGCATGACTGTTGAAACCTATACATTTTTTGTGGATGCTTAAATACTTTATTTGTATCAAATTGCCAAATCTCTGTTAAAAAA
Source organism: Lepisosteus platostomus (assembly GCF_059453375.1). Taxonomy (NCBI): domain Eukaryota; kingdom Metazoa; phylum Chordata; class Actinopteri; order Semionotiformes; family Lepisosteidae; genus Lepisosteus; species Lepisosteus platostomus. The sequence goes on from NC_142615.1 coordinate 54,657,858, forward strand.
CATGAGTGAGAAATCTTAATCCCTCCATTGGGGCCCTCTTTTCTGACCGCCCCATCATCTCATATCTCCGACCACCTAATCTGCGTAACCTTCTTGTTCACAGCTCCCTTGACCGTCCTCAGCAACCATCCACACCAGGCACTTTCCCTTGCAACAGAGCTCGCTGTATTACCTGCAAGTACATATCTAAAACCACACTCATTCAAGGCCCCTCAGGACAATTCCAGATCACCCAGATGGCATCTTGTACATCCAGCAACCTTATTTACTGTATCTCTTGCAGTAAATGCCCAGCCATCTACATTGGGAAACAGGAAGGAGACTCGGAGACCGCTTCAGAGAACGTGTCAGGGCTGTGAAGATTAAAGATCTCTCCAAGCTCATTGTTTCTCATTTCACCTCTGACGGCCACGACCACTCTAATCTCTCCATCTGTGTTCTCAAAGACTGTTTTCCAAACTCGTCCATCAGAAAGACTACCGAAACCAAAATTATCCTGCAGCTAGGATCACACCTTCCCCCTTCTCTTAAGGACAGGCTGCTCTTCTTCTAAATTTTCTCCATTCATTGGAAGTTTAATTTCACACCTCTCTACACCTATTCTGACTTCACACATCTTGATTGGCCTCTCTTTCTGTCCCCTGCTCCCGTCTCTCACTCCTCCTCCCTCCCAGCCTTTGTTCTCCTGCTACATTACCTTTGCTTATTGCCCTATCTTTCTCAGACCTGAAGAAGGCTCCACAGCCAACACCTAGCATTTTCTTTCTTCTCTTTTCAGCGTGGAATAAACCTTTTACTTGTTCGTTTAAAGTGTGTGTCTTGTTTTGTTGTAGTCCAGTAGTATTTACTGTATATATTGTATTAAAAGTTGGAATGTAAAGGAACAGTTCTCTTTTGCACATAACTTAGTTGGCTTGTATCATTTAATAAAGTGATGTATTCAAGTACTACATCCCAGTTCACAAGGGTTAGAGTACACACTTTCTTCCAATGTGGTCAAGTTAACCAAGACGCACCCTTCAATGAGAAACTCACTGCCCATTGGAAAACATGTTGGTTTTGCATTGCTGTACTGTATGCATTTTAATAAAGTTATGATAGAGCATAAAAGGTCATAAAAGGGTAAAAGTAATGAATAAGTTATGGTATCATATGATAATGTGTGGTCCCAAAAGCACTGAAGTGCCAAATCCAGTATTCACATACTTAATGTGACGTTCAAAGTCAGAATATCTTCACTTATGCTACAAAAATGCAAATGACATTTAATAAAAAAGACAAAATGATTTAATTTCTGCTTCAAATGTGCTTGATGTGTGGATAAATGTCAAGTTATCAGACAAGCTGTAGAAGTGTATCCCATCTCTCTATGGTAGGACTTCACATATTGTTTTTTTAGAAGTATTTTACTCTCCAGTTAAAGAAACATGCTATAAGTACTTGAATCTTCCTACAAAACATCTCATTGAAATGAAATAACTTTACTTCTTATTTTCTACATGCAGCCTGACCGTTCTAAAATGATTTGTACATCTCATCAGAAGAAAAATGAAGAGGGCTAGACTTTTAGTTGCAAAAAATGAAAAGGAAGCCCCTAAACGTTTGATATACAGTTTATTTTTTTATTTACTTGCACAACCATTGTTAAGATCCGTTCAATGTCAGTTTACTGTTCCGTAATATTGAAACAAAGGCAGGGGAAAATGTCAGTGATGATTACCCTCAAAAAGTTTTAATAAGTGAAAATAAAGAAATGAATAGGTTATGTTCTCACATGAGAGCATGTGGTCCAAAAAGCACTACAGTGCCAAATCTAATATTCACTTATGTAATGGGCTCTGTCCACTTTTCAAGCCAGAAAATCTTCACACGCTACAGGAACATTGATGACATTAAATCGTTGTCATGTTTATTCAAGTTACTCTACAGATGTGCTTAATGTATGGAGTGGTACGTCAGTGGACTGGACAAATATAGAAGTGTATCCCATCATTCTGTGTACGACTTCACACAGTTTTTGTTCTGCTTATTAGAACTAATTGACTCTCCCGTTAAAGAAACATATGCTACAAGTACTTGAATCTTCCTAGAACACAACTCATTGAAATATCATTACTTATTTTGCTTTGTCTAGTTTCAGTGTGACATGTGTGAAAACTGGTTGCAAGAATTGTGCCTCTCAACTGAAGAATGTGAAAGGCCAAGAATGAAGACACCTGATTATGTACATTTCACAATGCCTGTAGTGCTGAGTAGCTTAGGCATGTATACTATCACCATGGTATGTTTTGTGAGCAGGAAATGTAGTGCTACTTAAGATTTGAAAAATACAAAAACTGATATTTATATGGAAGTTGTAGCGGTGAGGCTTAATAATAAGGCAGAATTAAGTGTTCTGAGCCTTCCCAAATGAGGCCCCATTTCTCTGTTCATCTCTGTGGTGCAGCCACAGAGAAACTATTCATGCAAGATGTTTTCTTTTGATAAGGACAGCTCCCACAGGGGGATGCACTTAGCTAAGCCTGGCTATCATGATCAATGGCCATCCATTGGCGCCTATCTGTCTAGGGAGTGCCAGTTGGACATCTGGACTGCATTACTAAGTGTCAGGACTAAGTAACTCATATCTCACCTTGATCAACCAATCAGGGACTGGTAGGGCCGAGTAACCCACGTGGGACTCTGATGCCCATGGAACTTTCAGCCAATCAATGAGCTGAAGTTCCTCCAGGTAAAAACAGGCAGCACAGAGAGCCTGAGAGATTCAGATTCAGATTCAACAAGATTCAGTAAGATTCTAAAGGGAATTCAAAGGAGAATTCCAGGGCAGGACGGCCCAGGAGCAGAAGGCTCCCAAGGGCAGGACATTCTCGCAGCGCGCCTCCTGACCATCCTGAGACTCAGCCCAGACAACCACGGAACGGCCAGTGTGTCCGAGTGCCAGAACTTTCCTTTGTTCTAAGAGTCTAGAGTGGAGGTTGCCAGAGAGTAACCAGCAGCAGGCCTCGTGAACAGGTCGGAACTGTGGACAGCTGAATTACTATTCAGAACTAGCTCTTCATCAGGAACGAACCGGTCCTTTTCCTGACTTGCTGGGACCCACAGTCATCTTTTCTCCTGTGCACAAACTTTGCTAGTTAAAGCCAACAGTGAGCATCAGCAGCGCACCGTCGCAAGCCGCACAGCACAGCCTGGCACGGAGCCAGAGAGCGCGGATTGGACAGCAACAGCCTGCAACTGTTTCTTTGTGCCCGCAGGAGATCTGAATCCCCAAAGATTGGATGAATATTCAACTTCAATGCATTACAGCTCGAGAATTCAATTGTTATCCCAACCAGTTGATATCAATTTAATTCCTAAGAGTTATGTACTTGTTTGAGTATCTAATGTAGAAGTTGTAACCAAGTTCACTTTATGAAACGGTCTCAATGAATGATATACTGAACGTATGTCCTCTTGATATGTGTAACACTTTGTAACTGATTGAATATATACCTTTTGTATTCTGATAACCCTCTCGATAAGATCTGTTAGGTTTACATGCATATTCTATGTATTAATAAATGTATCCTCGTGTATTAGTACCTGTGTGTGTGCGTTGTTTGAGTTATGTCGCATGGATGGATTCTAAAGCCACCAAAAGAATCAACTTTGTGATTTACTGCTACAATTAATAATTGTCTCAGTAAATGCCCAAACCCTACAGAACTGGTGCCTTCAGAGAGCCACTATGATTACATATTTGGCGTCCCTGAACCGGTTTTCCCTACAAAGTTTTTCAATATAATGCGTTTGGAAGTTCATCTTCAGGCTCTGTTTTGTTCTTAGTATATTCTACTACTTAAAAAATTAAAAATGAAACCCTTAAAAGTTATTGATAATCAGTTTTTATTCCTTATTACATGCTTGCACAACCATCGTTAAGCTAGAATATGATGCATCAGTTACATATATTTTATGTCCAATACTACTGAAACAAATGTAGGATAAGATGTTAGGGATGATATTAAAGAGTGATTTCACAACCAGAAATGTCTGGATTTTCAAAACAAATAGCTGTGTACTCCAAAAAGCACCGAGAGGGAGCAACAGAGTATTGCATGTTACAGATATGGGTTTAAAAACCTAATTCCAATACCATTTTTATGTGAGATTTGAAAAATTCTACAGATGGTTTTCAGTTGAACATTAAACAGTTAAACTATTCGGGTCCTTTATGTAGGCCTCTCAGCGGGATAGGAATTTGCATAGGAATGTGCTTCATTTAAAATGTTTTTCAAAACCTAACCACCTCAAAAAAATGAATACAGCATTTTCCTGCATTCCTCTTCACAATACTGTACAATTGGTTTCAACTACTGACTGAACCAGGTTCAAAACAGACCAAGGAGCAGCTCTTTAGCCAAAGAGCTGAGGGGATATGGAACAAGCTAACCAGCCACGTTGTTGAAGCCGATACCCTGGTTTCTTTCAAGAAACAGCAGGATGAGATCGTTGGATTAGTAAATCAACTACCAAATGACATAGGAGGCCTTTTTCGCATTTACTTTTTTTGGAACCTCTTATGTTTTTGCATTCTAGGCACCACTAATAAGTGAACAGCCACCCTACACTGCAAAGCATTGTATATGTGCAATATTCCTTATCTCTTTCTACAGGATTACTCTGAAACACAGCTAAGTACTGGTTTCAATATGCCCAACATGGAGGGAACTGTCCTTTTGATAAGTGTTGACTTACAGAACGGATGGAGTCGCGGATCTTTTCTAAAAATACAAATCGTATACAACACTAGAGTTAAACAGTGAAGATCATTTCAAAACTTGGTCAATTGTTTCCGTGATTTAGTCAGAAATCACAGGTCATGTACTGCTTTCCCCAAGTTTGCAAGCACAAGATCTCCAATATGGACACACGGCATCTTGCACCCGGATCTGAACTGGAAAGGGAGGTCGATTCCATTTGGTCAGAGCTTGTTCAGATATTTTTGTTTCCAGGTTATTGATGCGGGACTCACAATACAAGTAGAGCAGCACAACAGGAAAGTGCTGAAAAAAAAAAGACTTGTCACTGACCAATCTGGGATGGTAACCAATGATGAATGGAAAAAAAAATTGTCAACTTGTTTAAAAAGTCTCGGGATTTTGGATATGAAGTTTTTACTTTATAGATCGATATAAGCCATTTTAAATACTCGTTGTGTAAATGAGACTCATTGTACAGATTCCTAAAAAATACCAAGATACAGACATTCTCATTCTAAATGCAACAAAAACACCACAAGAAATTGTTGTTTTTTTATCCCAGAGCAGTTGGTGATCACTCACAGGTAGTAATCTACAACAAATTTATCACTCAGGTTGATTCATATAAGTACTTAGGTGTACACATAGACAGTAACCTTAACACATAGATCGTAAACTTGACCAGTTCCTTACTTCAGAGAAGGAAGAAAAAACTCAATCATCTTCTACAGAAAAAGCTCAATAACACCCCTACCAGCTCAACCAATCCCAACCTTGTCATTACTATGCCCTCTGACCTTTTCCTTTCACAGGATGAGCGATCTCTTCTTAGCAAAGGCCTCAGTTTTGTTCTAGTCCCCAAGAAGCTGGACACCCTGCAAACCCAAGTCGACCTCAACTGTTTTTACCATGGGATTCAGCTCAAAGCTCATTTTGCTGACGGCTCCTCCTCTCCAGTAGAGGACAATAACCCAGTCACTGATGCCATTAACTATCAATCCTAAACAGAGCTCTTGGACTCCAACTGGCCTCTCTGTCTTCTTTACACAAAAGTTATTTATTTTCAAAGGAGACCCATGAGGATTCCTTTGGTGTGCAAGACCTGCCTGAAGACATTTGACCAGTTTCCTCTTCTCCTAAAGATGGTGTTTATGAAATGAGCCTCAGCAGAGGAGATCAGTGAGGTCTCACTCCATGCCAGGAAGGACTTGTTGAATCACCTGAGGAATGGGGAAGTTGGGGATTAATTAATAATAATTGCTTACACTTATATAGCACTGTTCTGGACACTCCACTCAAAGCGCTTTACAGGTAATGGGGACTCCCCTCCACCACCAATGTGCAGCATCCACCTGGATGATGCGACGACAGCCATAGTGCGCCAGAACGCTCACCACACATCAGTGGGGAGGAGAGCAGAGCCAATTCATAGATCGGGATTATTAGGAGACCATGATTGGTTAGGGCCAATGGGAAATTTGGCCAGGATGCCGGGGTTACACCAATACTCTTTTCGAGAAACGCCCTGGGATTGTTAATGACCACAGAGAGTCAGGACCTCGGTTTTACGTCTCATCCGAAGGACGGGGATTGCAAGAGCATAGAGCTCATGTCTGGTGAGGATGTGAGACTGGCAGAGTCTGGGCTGTTTTATGGGCTGTTTTATGTGGAATCCTGAAGACAAATCATCAAGGTGAGATATTTATAATTTATAAGGGTTCTTCTGTTTCTTTTTTAAATTTACCATTATGTAAAGGTATGTTAAAATAATAAACCTGTGTTCCAGATGCCCTGAGTAAGAGGCTGCTGTCCAGAATACTTCTATTCTAGTTTGTCTTACAGGTATATAATGTTTAAATGTGTATCTTATATTCCTACTGGCCCCCAGTAGTTAAAAGTCATCAGCAGGCTCTCAGGAAGACAGTGGCCCAGGCTGGACTGGATAGATAGCACTTCCTGGATGCTCCTCTCCTGGCTGCGTTTAAATAGGACCTTACTAAGGATCTGCGAGTGGCAGATTGCTCTCAGGAGGTATTTGTTTTTTAAAGGCATTTACAATTGATCAGTGGTATTTCCATAGCACATGTTTTTACCCCTTAGCTTAAAATTCACCCATGTGAAATGTCAGCCATAAACATTATGACTTTAAATTTTTCAGGTAGAAAATGTTTCCAGATCCCCATTTCTTTATGGATTGATCTGAATATTCCTTAAACTTTGTAAAGGGCATAACCAAAACACAATTATTGTAACCAAATGAAGACCACTGGACTGTCTCACCAAACCATTGCTAATTATATCAAGAACATAAACCGTTTTCCATGCTACATCCTGGATGCAATCAATGTAAAAGTAGATGATCCCAGCTTGGCTAACTTTATCATCAACTTCAAAAGTATCCTAAAGGATATTCAGAAGAAAAACAGTAAGAATGTCGCCAAGAGATTACCAGAAAGAGGTACTTTTCATTTTTTAACTTTATTCAACTATATTTCTTTTAATTTTAATACAAAAAAAGAGGTTGATAGCATTACTTTCTCCCACAGATATAGGCAGATGCAGAGTCCAGACCCAGGGTTTTTATTTTCTTGCTATTACAGGTTGAGGAATGGATGCAAAGAAAGTGTTGTTTCAACAAGTGGGCAAAAAAATGGTAATAACTGCTGTTAACCAGCACAATACCTCATCACAGCAGCTGACTTCTTTTGCATTGAGTGAAGAGAAACATTAATATACCCCTCCACCTGATTCAGGGTTGTAGTGGAACTGGAACCATCCTGGAAAGCAGTGGGCGCAAAGCACAGTATCCCCCATAATGTGACACCAGTCCATCACAGAACTTGCAACCTCACACCACGGCCAATGTCCATAAAAGCCAATTAAAACCCATGTTAATACAGAACAAAAGACCTCCACCTGCATAGTTCCCCATCATGTACAGTATTTAAGAAAATCTGGAATGCACCTTAATTGCATTTTATTTGTGTTTTATCAGATGTTTCACCTTTACTTCACTAAACTACGCTGTAATGCCCAAGTCAGCAGCTGTGAAAGGAGACGGAAGTTTTTCAGTTAATCTCCGGGAGATTTGAGAAGACTGCATGAAAAGTAAGCATAATAATATTACTTTAATTTCTGTGGGCTGGAAACATTCACACATGCTTGCTTGTTTGATTTGTAGTTGCCACCTGCCATTCATTACCAGCCAGGAGGGCAATTGAGATGGCAGCAAAAAATGTAACCGATGCACAGAAGAGCATTTGTGGCGGATTACTTAGCCCATTCCAATGTGCCTGCAGAGAAACATTATAGAATACCGACTCATGCCAACATCTGTTCAGCAATCAAATTAATTGAAGGCTTTGCAGGAGAAGGAGTTTAGTAAGCATCATCGCAATCTTAAAATAAGTATCTCACAAAACAACGATTAGTCTTTTTTTTTGAATGTCAGGTCAAGCAATCAATCATCAGATTCTGGACAAGAATGCACACCTGCTGTGGAGTAAGTTTGAATACAGTACACCTCTTCAGTTATTTTTTGACATTGTGTTACACAGACCTGTGATATTTTATTTAAAATTTTTATAACATTGGATCAAGGCCAAGGTCCACTACAGCAGCTGCATGATTCACACGTCCGAAGACAGATGATGCTATAGGCTTCCAGCAGCTGATACAGGCATTTCCAGCATCGTTAGACAGGCAGCTTCCCAAAAAGAAGGAGCATCTAAGACTGACTGGAAGTCACAGGCAACACTGTTATGACAGGTCGAGATCAGAACAGAGGACGTGAGACTGCAGACCATTAATGGTCAGTTTACAAATCAATTATTTTCAACAACAAACACTAAGTTTGGAATATATTCTGAGGATTTATATTGTGGTTTTCCTTCCAGACCATCATATTATCAGGTTACCAAAGAAAGCCAGGTAACCCGCTATGTTCAAAAGATAGGCTGGTCAGCCAATGCATCAACAGTGTCTGAAGTGCTTGAAAAGTGGAAGCCCAACACAGGACTGCCACCAAATGACAAGCAAATTACAAAGATGGTAAAGCATCAAACCAAGAGAGGCCTGAGCATCACTGACAATCCTGTGTAGGGGAAGAAGGTTGTGACTTCCAGGCGTTTCCAGAAGGGAGAGGTGGTGTGTGATTAGCATGACGAGGTCACAAAGGCAACTGCTGAAGCCCTAATTGCAAAGATGACAGAAGGAGAGATGAGATGTCTTATTTTCAGATGAACGTGCACAAAAACCGTGAATTGATGCTCATGAAGAACACTGTGCCTGCCTCCCTGATAAGGAGGCAATCTGAAGATGGATAAAGAGAAAAGACAACGTAAGGGCCGTAAGAGAGTCATTCATAATCAACGAACAGCCTGTCATAATTCTGTCTCTGACAAAAAGGGACATTATTGAGGGAGAAGAGCTCCTCTTTGATTATAGCATTTCCAGAAAATCATTTCAAGGAAAAGGACAAGCTCTGGAGTGGTTGGTTCACTGACCATTTCCAAAAAAGAAACTTAGTAAGTATATTAAAGTGCATATTTTGAAGATATTCATTTTCTTGTACCTTGGAATTAATGTAAAAATGATATTCATGTTAATGTCTTGAAAATCGCATTTGTCATTCTCATCAGCAAGGATATAAAGAAGCGATATGGGACTGCCCAAAAGATACATGATTTTCAGAAGAGTATAGAAGGCAGATAACTATCCCACTCAATTGTTACTGCAAAGAAATGTCAGTGTAAACAAAAAGGTGAAGCATTCTTGAAATTTATTGACAGAATCTGAATATCACAGCATTCCCAGACCAGGCACTGGAGTTTCCCGTAGCGTTAGATGGGCAGTCTCTTGGTAAGAGTGAGATCAACAGAGTACTGGACTTCATGAACGACACCTTTCCAATTCATCGAGAACAGAGCCCACAAGATGAGTCTAGAGAACAATTTCTTTCAATTTTCGTGGTAGTTTCTGAATAGGTTAAGGACAACATAGTTGTAGAGCTATCTTTCAACTTCTTAAAAGTTGTAAAAGTGATTACCATATTGTCAGTGGTTTATATTTAAAATCTAAAGATTTAAAATTGAATCTTTCTTAAACAAAGGACATTTTTCACAGGAACAGCAGCCTAAATCAGTTGATGACTGTAAATATGACAAGCTTGTGATAAATTGTAAAGTGCAAAAGTTGTTTTGCTCTGGTTTTGTCTTCAACATCATACTAATAGGCATGTTATTTTTAGAGCAGCTGCCTGCCATTCACCACCAGCCAGGATGCCACGAGGTACATGAGATGACCCAGAGTACTTAATGATGCAGAGAAGAGCATATGGGGGAAAAAAAGATGACAAGAAATATCCATTAACGTGCATCTAGAAGCCAGAAGATGGGTGGTCAGCATTTCAAGAGTGGACAATGGAGGTTGAATTCAAGTTTTAACAGTGATTGTCTATGTTTGGTTTCAACACAAATCATATTAAGGAACAAGTAATAGGTTTATTCCATGCTGAAAAAAAGAAGAGGTTTGGGCACACCTGAAGAAGGCTCCACGGCCGAAACGTTGTGTTCTCTTTCTTTTTTTCAGCATGGAATAAACCTATTACTTGTTCCTTTGCAGCCTACGCATGCTGACGCAGCTACCCACCTGAACTACAAATCATATTAATATGCTCACATTATTCATTTGTACAAAGTGCCCGATATTCAATACAGGCCACGCTCCCATGAGTACACAGAACACAGCCAGAACGTGGGTAGCTGAAGTGTGGCGGACCACAGGGAAAGCACTCTTGCCCACACGGATGTCTCTGCTCTGAATACCACTGGATAAAGGTATATGACGGTCTGTTCTCAGCTGTTGATTTTGTGAAAAATATTGAATATGAAAGATTGAAGTGTCACCATTCAATGAAGTTCAGACATTAGTATTATATTGATAAGCTAGATCTGTTCTACTAATAGCTGTAGTACTTTAATATTGTACTATTTGCTCTGGTTTTCAGACATCAGTCCAAGATCATTGGTGGGTTAACTGGTTTCTGGTAAAATTGGCCCCACATACAAGTGTATGTGTTTACATTTCTATCTGGCATCCTCAAAAGATGGTTTTGTTTTTTCTTAATTGCTCTTGATTACTCGAGTGTATTTGGCATGATACATTTGCGATAAATGCTTTTTCTTTGTGAATAGTCTTATTTTAATCTACATAATGTCAATGAGTTAGTACCTTAAAGAACAAGCAGTAAAAAAATGAAATTTCAGGTTTATTAGCTAAAGTTTTTATAAGTGAACTGAGATTCCTTTGCAGTGCAGAGACCTGTTTTCAATATGCTGCATGTGCTCATGATGGACTTGAAATTCGTTTTTGTCACAATGTAAAAGTATAATAAATAGACAATATACTCTATTTATCAAGACTTGACTATTTTAATTCCATACTTCCATTGAATAATCTAAATAATCATTGTCTCACAGTGAAGACCTGGGTGACATAACAGGGGTCAGGGCTGTGTTGACTGGAGGTTTGTGTAGACTGGCCATTGTCTATGTGAGACTGTGGGATCACTGGGGATTCCCCCCCGCCAACACCTGTAACATTGTCAAGTGGTATGAAGATAAAGTCCCATCCATTAAGGGGTCACTATTTGTCACATTCTGGCTGAACAAGAGACAAGATAAACCTCCCACTGTCACTGACAGAGCAGTCTGGGACACTCCATGCTAGACTGGACTGTTGTCTTTGGAAGATGGGGTCACAGGAGATGAAATAGATCACTAGCAGTCTTGCCTAGCTGTTATATCACTGACAGACTCACCCACACATTGAGAAGAGAGCACTGGCTCCTGTACAGAAAGCAGAACAATTCACTTTAACTGGTCAAATCAGATCTAATGAGTTTTATTGCCCTCAACAAGACTGGACAATTTACATCAACTTACTCCAGCCCCCCTTGTGGAAACAACCCCCAATTACTGTTCATGAGCTCCCAATGGAACAAGCCTGGAGCAGCAGAACAGAGGTTTTTGTTTCTTTATGTTGTAAAACAAGTCATCCCTTGGGAATAAAAACTCTCCCTCTAGTCTGGTGGGTATCTCCTGTATTTGCCCCATATTCCCAGGGCTTCTCAGCTGAGTGATCCAAAGCTGATCTGTAAGGAGCTGAATTCCACACTGGGTTACAACAGACCCTGGTGGGAGAATGGGCAGGGGAGGTTGTGCTCCTGAACTAGTACCCTTTTCTCCTACTCTTGTATTTGCATCACAGTCTATAAACTCCAGCCCTATTGCTTTTCTTCCAGTTCATTTTTTTTTTAATACAGCTCGTGAATTATGTATACTCTTGTGAAGTATCAAGAAAGCACTCTTATCTTTATTTCACGTACACAGCAGACTGCTTGACAGAAAAAAATAAATAAAAGCGCTATTCCCGACGGTCTAGCACAGTAACCACAACGTCAATAACTTTAACTAGAGGAAGAAAACCCAGTTTTTACTCAAAAGGCAAAAAATCGTTAAAATCATAAATCTCCAACACTGGCTAGAGATTCTGTGTGTCCGCGCTCAGCGGTTATATAGGACAGGACTCGGCGCGCAGCAGGTGCGGCTCATTGCTCTGCGCTCCCCGTGCGGAATGCGTGTCTCCTCCTTCCAGACTCGTAACACCACTGCATACTGTACATCTCTCTTAAATCCCAGAAACACAGAAACTCCGGGGTGTTTCTGTGAGTCAGTACTGGGTTTCTCTGTTCGAGGTTACAAGCAGAAACAAAAAAAGCACTGAAAGCAGGAAGTTATTTCTGCTCGTAGGCATAAACGTGTAAAAATAAATGTTCTGATTCCTAAAACCCTAATAAAATCCATCTAAGTCTCCCTTTCGTTCCAATGCACATAACTGAATATAAACCAGTCAAGTTCAGGTACTTTTCTGATGTATCTGAATAGTTCTGGCGCAGCTGTTATAACAAAGATACTTACGAACTTTCATACGAGCTCTTGCCGTTTTTAAATTGAATATTTTTTTGACCAGCATCACTCATAGTAAGGATCTGACCAATTACATTCCTGAATTTTAAACGCATTTAGTATTTATTTTTAACTTGTTTTATTTATTTTTTTAAAAAATTACACACCTGTTTTAATGTTTTCTTGCCATTTTTAGCATATTGTAAGTGGATATTTTTCAAACATTTTATGTTTTTAAATCGTATGAAACACAATCAACCCATTGTAACTTCCCATTGATAATTCCTGAGCTTTATAACTGTGTATTAATTCTTTTTACCTTGTTTTAATATTTTTTTATTACTTTTGCATTTTACAGAGCTTTTTAATATATTGTGAGCATTTTAGTGTCATTTTAAAATAGGACTATCAACGCTCCTGACTTTTAAACCTGTATTTATTCTGACATTATTCTCTCCACCTGCAGATGAGGGAGGTATTTGATTTTAAATTTGTTGATTTGGGGGGGAAATGTACATTAATTTCCTTGTATGTATCACCAGTGGGAAACTTGGCATTTTTGGATTAGTGGATTAGTGCAAGGCCTTCAGACTGATATAGAAATGACGGGAGATTTAAATGACACATTTGATAAATCAGACAGGCACAGCATAATATCTAAAATGGCAGAACCCTCTAAAGTACTGAAACATTTCAGGCACATTCATAATAAATACAATTTATTTAATTTAAAGCATAAAATTTGCTTTAAAAAGAAAACCACAATTTGTACGATATCATATTTCAATATCGATGTTCAGATGAAGAATTTGAGGATTTGAAAATCAATGGAGAGTACATTAATTTTGGAACAATGTTTGCATCTGAAAAATCCTTCCTCCTGGAAAGAAGGGAAAAAAAAAAGTTTTGAGTCTCAGTCTTCAGGATCCCAAAAAAAATGTGCAAATGTTTCCGATGTATTTTGGATAAAGATATAACTCTCATAGAAGATACATTTTATCAGTTGAATGCAGTCGATACTTTCGACTTTTTATATGATGACAGGACCTACATTTAGGGCTCAGAACTGATAACACCGCTGCTATTGATGGAGTAGAAATAAGTGATGAACTGGCAGTTTTTTTTTTTCTGAGGCAAGAAGTCCTAGAACACCTCCTATAAAAATGTTAAGATTCAGAGCAAGAAATACTTTTCCACCTCACCTAATGCTATTGCATTAACGAGGCTGAGTTGGCTTCTTATTCGCCAGCTGCTGCTTTGCGTTTTTCGTTCCATCTTAAATGCTGCTGCTGTGATGTTATGTCGTCTTTCGCCTGTAGATGGCTCTCTACAGTCATTTTTAAAAATACTTATCCGGATGTATTACTGTACATTTCCTCAGTAAAGGGGAATATGTAAGTAGAGACTGTCCAAATTGCATTTTTGTATGAAACACATTTCAGAAACACAATAAAACAATCTGGCATGTTATACCACGGGTAAATAAGACAAAGGCAAAACGTAAATTCACTGGCACTTTCTGCATATTTTCCACGACCTTGTCTTCTGATCATAAAAAGTCTCAAACTCTTGCATTTTGCAAGAAATTTTAATATAGCAGTTTTAAATGGAACATTTAGAACATGGCATATGAGAATATATGGTTAACTGAGGATGAGCAGAGGGTGATCACACTTTCTGCTTATTGCTGTGAACCTACCTCCTGGTTATAAAAATGTCTAAAACTTCTGACACAGATGTGTGAGAAACAATGGAAAAGACTATCAAAATCCTGAACTTCAGGACATTGTACTGTACCGTTTTTTAAATACGACCCTCTGAACATGGCATGAGAGAATACATTGTCAAATGGTAAATGCAATGTTTGCTATATTGCTAGGGCCCTCCCTCCTGATTTTAAAATCATCTAATATTTCTGACATCAAGGTGTGAGACACAATATAACAGACTGTCAAAATCCTGAACTTCAGGACATTTTATGGTACCATTTTAAAAATATGACCCTCTGAGCATGGCATGTGAGAAAATGGCATGTGAGAATGCATTGGGAAAAGGTGAATGCAATTTCTGCTGAATTGCTATGGCCCTCCCTCCTGATTACAAACTCGTCTCACAATTCTGACACTGAGGTGTGAGACAACGTGTAACAGGCACTCATAATCGTGAAGTACAAGAGATTTTACTGTTATGTTTTTTTTTATATTGACCCTCTGGCATGTGAGGACTTGTAGTCAACAAAAAAGCACACATTCTGCCAATTTGCTTTGTCCCTCCTTCCTCGTTACCAAAACATCTTAGTATACCGACACTAAGGTAAATGTCTCTAAATCCAGAAGTTGTCAAAGTATATCGGAGTCAACCGATACTGATCAGGTTCTGCTGATGCTGAGCCCGCAGCCTTCACCATAAGGTCCAGTTCCCCAAGCCTGCTAACCTTATATGTCCATCCCTTCTCGTCAAAATTCGTATTTTCACAGGGTACCTTTCAGAAATTGCAGTATAGAATGAAAAAAACTCCAATAGATATCGGCCACTGTTGGCGATTTTCCTTTAAGATAGATAGATAATACTTTATTAATCCCGTAGGGAAATTGACAAATGATTCTCCAGAAAGTTTACGGAGTGTATCACTTTCACTGAGACCGAGAAGTGTTAAGCTGTACATGAGTCTTTGTGGCTCGGTTGTTAACCAAAAGGGTGGTGGTTTGAGACCTCCCAGGGACGCTATGAGCCTTTTAATGAACACACCCTCTTCACTTCATTTCTCCATGGCCGGTCTTGTACCGCAATCAAATACAGAGCCCGTAGGGGGCAGTAGGCCCGCATATATAGCTCACTGTGTATATAATGAAGAAGCGGAGGTTAGTTTCTCATCTGCATGTTGCAGAGCCTTACGAAACTCATACCAACAGTTGGGGTTTGATCCCTGCACGGGCTATTAGTTGAAAGACCATTGTAAATGACGTGTAACAGATTTATCTAGCTGGCTTTTATGTTTCATACTAAATTGCTATCTTGAAACCAAAATAATTAGAAATATGGAACACAACTGTTGTTCCCCATGAAGGAAAGCTGTTTTACACTGACGTCACTCCTTTTTATTTAATCCAGATTTTAAAAACAACTCCGCCCTATCAAAGGAAAATGTTACACAAAAGTTGGAAAGCACACTCTGAATCCATCTGTGTATTTGATTTCCGCAATCCGTTCAAGGCTGCCTATGTTAATCGTAAGTGTATAGATGAAACATTTAATATATTGTTCAGTTTAAATCAAAATGCTTTACTACTACAAGAGAGAAGTATAGTATGGAGGATGCGACAAATGTGTGATTTCTTGGAAGAAAACTACTTTTCTTTGCGTTCGAAATTAATCAAAACAGTTGACACACAAACCCTTTGTCTTTTTTAAAGAGATTATATCTTTAAACAGACAAATGTATAAAATGTGTTTTTTTTACCTAGAGATTTTGGACAGGGGCGATGTA
Source organism: Lepisosteus platostomus (assembly GCF_059453375.1). NCBI lineage: Eukaryota > Metazoa > Chordata > Actinopteri > Semionotiformes > Lepisosteidae > Lepisosteus > Lepisosteus platostomus. Next base: position 54,674,057 of record NC_142615.1, read on the forward strand.
TTACTAGTAGAGGCTGCTGACTAATTAACACTGTACTGTCTGGAGATCAGCTCCATTTGCAATAAAAAAAACGTGCGTAACAAAGCTGGAGAGCAGCTGAACTTGTGCTCAGTAGTCAGTATGGTGCTGAGGGTTCAATACTGGCGTTGTTGTATTAGCACGAGCTGCACAGGCTCTGAATCAGACCATTTCAATTAGTCTGATCAGTGCAGGACAAGTCAATGTAGAATTATTGCTTTGTCTGTCTCTTGTTTGTATATAAATGAATGTCTCTGACAACTTAATGTTAGTTTTTAATTTAGTTTTAGTTTTACGATGTAGGTCATGCGTTGATATATGACATGTCTCATTCCTGATTCATCATGCTCCATAGGAGAGAAGAGATTCCTCCTGTTTCTCGTACAACCATATCAGAACAGAAGCCCATGTCACCCAGCTCTGATTCAAGATCGAGTTGCATCTTCAACATTTTCTTTTTGTTTCTGATCATAATTTTCTTTAGTTATGATCAATATTGAACTTTTTCTAAATAAAACAAAACTAATCAAACATGCAGGCAGATTTTTGAAAAGTATTAGGAGTTGACAGGGCGCTCCTTCGGAATAGTCGTCAGAAAATGTGAGAAAAGGAAAGTTACGTAACTCTCACACACAGCATTAAAGACTGGAATCTGATCATAAAAAAACTAGCTGTCTCCCCGTCGGTAATCAAACCCGGTTTCCCGCTTGACAGGCAGGGACACAAAAAACTTTACTAACTAGGAGCACTTGCTAGCTATTAGTACGCTGGGCAAACGTTCCTAGGTCAAATTCTTCCAGCACGGGGGTACCTTTAAAGCGGAGACGACGGCACCGAAATTTTTTGGCGCGCCTTCTCTTTAAAGCCCTGGCCAAATATGAAGACAGTACGTACAGTTATAATTCAAACGGAATTAAAAACTACACATCCCAGTTACCATGGTGGTGCTTGTGATCATTGCGTTTAACCAACGAAACAGGGGGAAAAATCAGTCACATGACTTTGGGGCAGAGTTTCGAAAGCTTAACCTATCAGCAACAAAGCGAAATTTACACGATAGGCTACCTCAAACTGTCAGTTACACGACTGTGTATGTCGCTTAAGCCACTCCTATTTGGCATTTTAGTTATGGAGGCGAGAAGATGCCCCCCCCCCCCCCCTCTGGGTGTCTGATTTGCCGCCATCTTTAACCGCTTCGTGTCCTAATGGTAGTAGCTACGCGTACGAAATAAAGTTAATCCCAGCTACAAAACATATATATTTTTGTGGTAAGAGGGAGCAAAACATCAGTATTTACTGCTATTAATTACTGTACGATTTATAGTTGAAATCTGAGCCTAAATATAAAGTTAAAATCTCGACAAAGCAATGTTGGAAATACAGAGAAAAGAAATCCTTTCTGACATCTAAAATCAGTTTCGATCAAGGTCTCTAAAACGAACAAGAAAAAGAGGATTTTCGGAGGGCAATTACGCTGTATTTATATAGGATAAGTGATTTATGAGCAATCTAATGTCTTGTTCGTTTAAAACAGTGAAATGTCAGCTGCAAAAGATCGCACCAGAAACAGCACTCTCTCTGCCTGTCATAGACGTTCAGGAAAGGCTGAATGAAGTCATGTCAAGTACAATAATTCGGTGATCAATAATAACAGTTGTAGGACAAGAAACAAAAGATAGTGAAAACTTAAGATTTTTAAGGCTAAAACTCAAATTCATTCTACAAATTAAGGCAAATGAAAATTCAGAACGTTAAAGTGCTAGAGGTGTAAAAAAATACAAAAATGCACATGAGCAAAAAATTTTAGAAATGGAGCAAACAGAAAAAAAGCCATGCCTATAGTGCAGAAGAGGGATGCAGGAACACTTGCTTAGATATACAAAAAAATCACAAAAAGGTGTGTTACAAAAGAACATGCAAACATGTTCATCATGTACATGAACATGTACATTAATTTCCCTTCGCGATCAATAAAGTCTTATCTATAAACATGAAGCAGAGTGAGGGATCAGAAAATTAGCATGCATAAAAAACAGCAATTCTGTCAATGAGCCCTAAATGAATTAATAGCAACCATGGTTTCATGGAGGGCTTCTCAGATAGTTGGGCATTCAGGTAGATTGCCAGGTGAAAGGATTTGTAAACATACTTTGTTAAAGCAAGTCAGTTTTTTCCGCAACACATAAAATACATTTTTTCAAGAAAGTTTAGCCTTTGTCACTAATGAAACCACTAAATAAAGACATAAATATAGAAATCATAAGATTTTTTTTTATTCAATGTTGGTAGCAGGATGAACTGTGCTAAGTGTATATTTTGTCGCAGAGTTGCTGCAAGATGTTAACAGTGAAAAAAGGTATTTAGAAATGAGTTATTTCAAGAAGAAAATTTTCAGAATAATTGCAAATCTAGCAGGATAGAGAAAGCACAGAAAACAGGCAGTTAGATTGATCAGATTAGTATGAAAAGTTATTTAGCAAAGGGAATGAGAAGAGTGACAAACTAGTATGCTTTAGATTTTTTTATCTGAACCAGGGAAAACTGATCATGTTTCTCTATAACAATAATAAAAAAAAACTTTATTTTATATATCACCTTTAAAAGTGGCATCTCAAAGCAATACAGTAGATATAAAAACAGATAAAAGGACCACAGACTACAAAGAAAATACATATAAGAAAGACAAGCAGTTAGAGGTGCTACCAAAATTAGAAAATGAAGCAGATACAGACACTAAGTCTTCTGAAAAGAAAGGTTCTGAGGTTAGATTTAAATGCTCTCAGGGTACGTGACTGATATCACTGGGAATACAAATTGAGAGCTCTGGGGTGCAGCTACAGAAGACCCTGTCACCCACAGAATGTAGATGTTCTTGAGGACAGCTAGAAGACCAGAGTCAGACGGACAAAGGTGGGGAGTAGACAGATAATAAGCCATATACTGTAGGTACTGAATGAGGATGAGGATTTTGAAGTTGACTCGAAACCTGATAGATAACCAATGCAAGGACATGAAAACAGGTGTAATGCATCCCTGATAGGATTCTCGCTGTCATATTCTGAACATATTGAAGATTGCTCAGTGTGGATTTAATTTCCCCAGTGAACAGGATGTGCATTTATTAATTCTAGAAAAAAAAAGCCTTTCTTGATTTCTCTAGTTCTTAGTTTCTCTAGTTCCCTTTAAAATAAACTATTATTCCACAATGCAGAGTATTACATGGCCAGTATTTACACATGATATTTGTGATTTCAAGAAATTAACACAAGCAGCTTTTGGAGATTTAAGTGTTGGCTGAGTTATTGCAGGATAAAAGACTAGAGATGTTGGTAAGAAGAAGATAATTTTGGGATAGCTGAGGAATACACTGATAACAAGAACACTTCCTAATAGGGTTAGGCATACTTTTGATGAAGATGATGAAGTTAACAGACTGTATGTTTACATAGATACTGAAATGAGGATTGTATTTTAGATTTTGTGTAGTTGCTAGCGTTGAACTGTGTGTTGGATGCACATGAATTGAAGGAATGGGCAAACATAGCTGATGCGGATCCACAGAGCCAGCATATTAAGATGTTTATAATTAGAGGCAATTTGTTTAAATAACTAGGTATGGATACTGATGTGCAAGAGAGGTGGAAAGGCTGTTTCCTTAAGCCAGCACTATGAGATATTTTATTCTCAGTGAGATGCTGCCATTTCATAGTGGGTTTCTAACACTGTGTATAGTTCCATCCACACAGTGCCTTTACTTCCATCCATTTCTAATCTCTTTATCCAGTACAGAGGATTTGGAGCCTATCCCAGTAAGCGACGGACACAAGGCAGAATACACCCTGGACATAGCGCCAGTCCATCACAGGACAGACAGACACAAACACACACACACCAAGGCCAGTTTTCCCATAAACCAATTAACTTACCAGTATGTTTTGGAGTGCGAGAGGGAGTCATATCACACATATGGAGAAAAACCATGTAACCCAGAGAGAACATGCAAACCCCACACACACAGGATGGCAGGAACTGAACCTAGGACCCCAGTGCTGCAAGATAGCAATGCTAACCACTTTGCCACCATTATAAATGGATGGATATCTTAGTTATCTTTCTAATTCACAGGTTTGCATGCATAATTTAATTTTGAAAGCCACTGAGACATGAGGTACTACTGTTGTATTTATGAAAAAGAAACAAAAAAAAGCATACTAACAACTGTGCCATCCTACTCTTTAGTTAATACAATTTATTATTTATAAACAGTTAACATTGTTAGCAAAATATTTTGAATTATATTTAACCCTATTTTTTCTTTAGTTTTGTATTTAACTTATTATATGATAGTCAGACTTAATGTATATTGGAACAATGAAAATATATTTTTACAAGATTTTACATTAAGCACTTCAAATTAATATGGTTAATAATAGTAAACTGTAACATGCTGTAACAAGATCGGTTAAACTGCGAAGAAAATGCTTTCAGAGAAAATGTTTCAGGTGTGAAGAACATAGATCTCCAATGCAATTTCAACCAAACCTGTTCCCACACACCCTGCCCCCACTACCATTAGAATATACACAAAGCACTCAAATCTTTCGAGCTAATGATCAGGTGACCCGAGAGAGAGCGAGAGAAACACCAAGGGGTGCGGAACTATTTACATGGAAAACTGGCGATCTCCCCAGACTGTCCGCCCGTTTCACTGTTACCTGGATACCTCTTTATTTAGAACTCACTAACACTGATTTTTAGTTTAGAAGGATTCAAGTAGGGTTTTAGATGAAAGGCAGCGACCTTAATCAAGCCCAAATCATAATTGAACCCATTCAGAGCCTACATTACATTTTAGCGTTTCATTCTGAGCAGAAGACCCTCACACCTGAAGAAGGGGGAGGTGTTTTTCGCTAGAAATCTCGCCTGCTTCTACTTTACAACCGGAGTGCTGGCTGTGACGAATTAAACCAGTTTTACAGGTTTCAATCACAGACCATGTGACATAGGAGTCAGGAAACTAACACACAGTGCCTCCGGATTCGATAACGCTATAAAAACGCTATAAAATAATGTGACTTGGCACAGAACAAGTTTACAGCACAGTACAATAATAAATGCTGACCATGACTTTAGAAGCATAAATTGCCTTACACTCAATTTAAACACAAGCTGTCTTTAGCCCTCTAAGCTGGTTCATACAGAAATGTAGAGATCGAGGCTCAGAACACACAGCTTCATTAGCGAATACATATGCAGGACAACTAGAGAAGACGTTTTACAGAGGATGGATTTTTAGAAACATCCCATCAGTGACATCACTGAAGTCAACTCCTAGGTACTGTAACTGTTGTGTGGATAGTTTCACAAGAATCAGACAAAGGTTTAAGCATCGCTTGTTCTAGATAAAACTGCAAAAAAAAACCAACAACCTATAATGTACTTCTTTGCGGCTCTGTTTGCCCAAATCATATATTCACAACGTGAAATCTAGAAAATAATACTACGTAACCAAAATCCGCAATATGGAAACAGAACCTGTGTAATTGTTGATAGATGATGTACTCGTAACATTTTTTCAAGACGAACTACAACATTTAAAAAATGACTTGTATGTACTTGATATCTCTAATCAATCCACGGGCCCCAGCACAAAACGAAACTAAAACGCATACCGTTTCGCGCTTCTTATTAGTTGCTCAAAAGTAATTTGACCGTATGAAATGCATAATATAAACCTAGAAACATATACGTGAGCAGTACTTAAGCACTGTAGTATCGGTGTTAAGACATACCTCTCAAATACTGTAAATCAAGTTAAAAATATCTCAAGACCGATTCTGGTCATAATGAAACCATGTTTCGTGTATGTTTTCTTTAAAGTACCGAGACCAGCCATATACTGTATGTTTATGTTCCAAAATTAATATTGTTTATGGCCTTTACACGCGTTGCAGTATGCTCCTATTCTTTTTATGCTCAGCTGCTAAGATTTCCCTTCAGTGGTAAAATTAGATATGAATATTCAATACTTAAACGGGCACAGTTAAGACATTAAATATACATATACATACTGTATACAGTACAGTTTGCATACGGTAATATGTTTATGTTCCTAAATCAATCTCTTTTATGAGCATGTGAAAGGCATGGTGAATCACTGTACTTTGCATGATTGGAAACAAATGCGTGATTGCGAAATGCTGTGGTGTTACTTTTACAAAGACGGTCAATGAAAAAAAGAATGTTGACCAGGGCAATACTTTGAGTTTACACTTACAGCTTGTCCAAGGTCATTCATTATTAATACTATTAGTAATATCTTCGTTAAAGACTTTGATGGCGACAGCTCAAAACATGAGAGTGAGCTTTATTAGCTCCACCTTGCGGAAATTCTGGATACTATTATTTTGCTTGCTGTATTATAGGAGAATTTATGGTAACTCGCGGTATTTACGGGCAAAATAATGCGGTATCGCCCGCGCATTTTGAATGGCTGCATCTGTAAGGCACTGGGGATCACTGTAAGCCATCAGGTCATGCTAGGAGGATTGGGAGGATCAAATTGACACAGAGGGACTATGAAGAGCGCTTAGCAGGTAGTGTCTTTATCTTAGTCAGTAAAGCATCAGATTTCCAATATGGGGGTCCAGGTTTTAAGTACCTTTTTGGGTAGCTGTGTTTCTGAGGCTTTTGTGAACGCCCAAAACAGTTGATGTATTGTCCTTCAATTTTTCAAATTGTGCCATGGATATTTTAAATGTTCAATCTTTTCAGGCTCTTTAGCATTTTCTTTCAAATGCGAAACAAGTTCAAGGTGTTATTGTCACTGGGCTGCAGATACAGTAGATAGTCTACATGAGAGCGCATGTAACAGCACAGGACACCCAGTTAGGAGCTCACACAGCTTTCAGCTCAGTGCGCAGCGCTCTCTTGCCTTTCTGAAGATGACGTTAAATTAGTTAAAATCATGTGATAGTTAACAAAGCTTAATAGTGAAACAGCCAGCACAAATGGTTGCGTTTGTGATTATGTCACTTCTCTAATACAGCAGTGTCAATAAAAGAAACTCTGAAACAGCTAAAGCACTGCACAACTGAATTCGGGAGAATAATATTAGGGATTCTGAGCGATATCTACATACAAGCAATCCAATACAGATGCTGAAGTCTTTAAATATTGACTATCCCTGTTGTGCTGCCTTTTCCTTGAAGGAAAACTATTCAACTGGAAGAATGTTTATCGCAGGTTTAAAACTTGCCGTTGCTATTTGGAGAAATCCACAAACTCGTATTTTTCATGTGTTTTAAAAGACAGCCATACCCACTGACAAAATAACGACACTGCTGCTGATTTTTTCCGGACCTGAATGACAGTTGACCTTTGTGAGCCAATTGATGAAGCTGACCCAGTGAATACTATAGCAGAAGGTGGAAGAGCGTTCAACTTTATAACTACCGCAAGCACAGGAACAACAGCAAGAAGCAGAATCAATTTCCCATTGAATGGTGTTGTTGTTTGAGGTATGTGTTGTGAACGCATGCAGAGAATCCCACAATTTCTTCTAAACTTGGACAAAGTATTTTTGATGGAGCGCTGTGTGCAAAGATTTCATAAACTGTACTCCTGCTGACAATTCGGTGTGAAAAAGCAGAGCATTCGAGTTTCACTGACAAAAGCTGAATGCAAGCCAAAAGCAATATTAAATGGAATAGACAGCACACTACGATTCGCACTGACTGAAAAGTTATCTCGGCAGCTGTTGTTACCCGCATGAAGCTGAAAGGGTCAATGAGCATTTCTGTTGAGATGACAAATTAAAGCTTTTTTCTGCCTGTTGAGCTGACAAAAACTATCTTGAAAGATATCGCAATCTCTCGACAGACTGTCGAATAAATTCTTAACTGATTAAATTCTCATCGGAAGCAAGGTCTTAACATAGAAGAACCTGGCAGCAGCGGAATTTGAACCCATGCCTCCAAAAAGACTGGAGCCTAAAATCCAGCACCTTAGACAACGCAGCCACACTACCTTCTGCAGCACATTCCTTCCTCACATTACTCGATCAAAGAACACTGGGCTTTAGCTCTTGCCCGACATGGAAACGACTGTACCTTCGTTTTATGAGATATTTCCTGTCACTTGGTGAAATCTCAACTTCTTTGGCAGCTCTGAATATAGTTCTTCTTTGGAGCAGACTTCGGACCTTTTATTTAATTTATAAAGTAGGGCGCATTCCGAAATGTGTAATTCCTGTTTTAGAAATGCTCTGGGCGGTGTGTCTTCTTTTAACGCACAAACAGTGTTCTAACTGTATACTGTAGATCAGTGCAGCTATCGTACTGGATTTAGCTGGGATTCTCACATTTTTCTTGAGAAGGTATTCAGGGTTGCTTGAAACTTGAATAAAAACGTGATCTGAAACTACCAACTGTACCTTCCAAACTCTGATGTTGCTGTAACTAAACTCGGATGTGATCTTTTGCAGATGTGCAGTGTGCCTTTACTCTTGTCATATTAAACACTAGCTCTGTTGTTGGGCATAGTTGAAGGGGAACAAACTGCACAGAAAATTAGGGAATGATAAAATGTTTCTACACTTCAAAATGTCCCTTTAAAACCCTCCTCACACACGTCAGTGTGGGGAGTTTGCAGGTAGAGAGGTTTTACAGATGCTCATGATATTTCTCACGGGGTGTTACCTGTTGTAGTATCTCTCTCTGCGCCTTTGGAAATAAAAGAGCTGCTGAAGTGTGAGGTAACGTTTTGAACAGCCTCTTTGTCTTACAGAACAAGAAATGAAAATCAACTGGTAAATTGAACAGTGCAGTAATCAGCGCAGTATACAGTAGGAAGCAATTAAACAAAATGATTAGCAAAAATTGAAGTTGAGTAGATTGGAGTAAGAAATTAATTCTATTTGTAAGCAAACAAGAGCCTGTGCTGCTCATGAGACACACCAATCTTTCAGCATTTCTGAAACGTTTGATTGAATTGACAAAAAAATCCTCTCCCGATCTTCATCTTTGAAAAGGTTAACCTTTTGAGCCAGCAGGTGTAACACTGCAAAGCTGCCTGTTTCTCACAGATGTTTGAAGCTGTAGATAACATTTTGCATGTTTGGTGCCATGGCTTAGCTGGTTAGTGTGCCTGACTAAAAAACAAGAGATCCTGGGTGTGAATCCCAGTGGTATCTATTCATAAACACCAGGCCAATCACTGCCAATATTTATGGAGCTCACTTAGTCCGGATCGCGGTCACCGAGGACCACTCCTGTCTCCCCAGATGACACTTTTTATTTTTAAGATAAACGCGAGATAAACAACGTTTGTTTGAAACCGCTCCACAAATTTTCTCACATGCACGTATTCTCAAATATTACCACAACAAAACCATAAAGTTTGTTTCCACAGACATGACACTATTATGCAATAAACCAATAAATTAATGAACTAGCAGAATCCCAATAAAAATTAGTAAATGTTTGAAGAACGAGTGCCAGAAATAAGGCAATTTGATTGGTAAAAACCGCTGTCATTCATTGTATTTTCAGCCATTCAGAGCCTTTAGGGGGTGAGACTTCCTCTAGAAGCTTCAGGCCGCATTTTTAGCTGTCAATCATTGACTCAGAAGGGGTAATCAATCAGTTTTTTATCAGTTTCTTATCAGTGCTCCTTTTTTTCACACCAGAAGGCAACTCTGAGGTTTTTTTTGCAATGGTTTTTATTCTTATTATTTTCAATATTTTTATGATTTTTTATTATAGGCGTGAAATTTCATTCCAGGTCCAGTCTTCACAAAACATGATGTATATTTTTTTCTAATTGATCAATTTGTCCCAAATTTTTATCCAAGCTAGTAGCCACCTAGAAGAAGGTTTTAAAATCATTACCAGCTGTTTTTTCATATTTTGTTTTTTTTTTCTGCTGAGAGGACACATTAAGAAATATAAGAAATTTGACTATTCACACTCAAAGCCAAGGGGGTTAGCTTCAATTTAAGACCTGAACCAGGCTCCTGCTATGTTCTGCTGCAGAGATATAACAAATGTTTAAGGGGGAGGAAATTCCAGGTGGACATTGGCTAAATATGTCACTGATAGTAAAATTAAGGATGAAAGGATATGCATGTGTTACAGCTTTCTGCAGGTGTTTTATGTTTTAGCACAAGTGTTGGCTCTGTGGTGCAATGGAGGGCGTGTTGGACTTCTAGATGTTAATAGAATGAAGTCATTCAAAGGTTGTGGGTTGGAGTCCACCTAGAGTCACATGTTATTTTGATTCAGCCTTTCGAAATCCTCTAGGGATTGGTGTTGATCAAGTCAAATAGAGGACTTCTTATGAGTCGACAGTCGAAAATGAACCAGCGGCCACAAGGGAAAAATTTGCACTGGACCTGGTCAGTGATCGCATTATTCCTATCCTGTAGTCCTTGCACTGGTTTCCTGTCAAGTTTCATGTCGACTTCAAAATCCTCATGCTCACCTATGAGCCTCTCCATGGCTTGGCACCTCAGTACCTGTCTGAGCTCTTATTGCCCTACTCCCCTAATCGCAACCTTGGCTCTTCTAATTCTGGTCTCCTATCTGTCCCCCAAGCCCGTCTACACTCTACGGGTGACAGGGCCTTCTCCGGTTATTCCCCCAACCTCTGGATCTCTATCCTCAAGGATATCAGAGAGTCACCTTGTCTAAATTCCTTCCAATCCAGACTCAGAGCCTCCTTCTTTAGAAGAGCCTTTAATTAACTATTCTTTACCCCTTTGCTCCTACTGTATTTAGTACCACCATCTACTGTCTCCTTTAACTGTGTATTCTCATCCTGCTTATCTTGTGTATTTTTTTCATTGTATTGTTGTCATTCTGCTAAGTGCTTTGAGAAGCCACCTTTAAAGGCGCTATATAAAGTAAAGTTTATTGTTATTATTAATAATGAACAGTTTAACACTGAGCACACTTGGTCCTTCTTTGAGAAGGATTGCAGGGGTAGGGAACAAGCTTTTCACGTGTGTTGTTGAAGACCATATCATGGCTTTGTTGCAGGAAATGTCTGAATGCCATCATCGGAGTAAGGAGAGGATCAGGGTTTTGGGGAAGTCTTTTTGATGCCTGAAACTGTGTGGTTCCTGGTTGTAACGGCTGGCACTCTACACCTAAACAACAGAGAACACCGTTGACATCGCTGAACTGCCTAGCGGACATTTTGTTGCCTTCTTCTGACCTGTATTTAAAGCGATTCTCTGAAAACGTGGCACATTATATCTGTGGTACCTTTATGGAGGGTGAGCACACTCATAAGGATCATAGATTCGATCACAAGCATCTAAAAATGAGCGTGAGAAAATGACATCACGCTATAAGGTTGAATGGCACAAGTTCTCCTTTTCCCTCCGCAGAAAATGTGTGTGTCATGTTATTTTTTTTGCCAGACAATGCAATGCCGTAAGAACAGTGTGGTTATTTAAATGTATTGGTCTGAAATTGGTTTAAATCAAAGGGATGTAACAACAAAAAATTAAGTGCTTCTTAACAGAGAGATAGTTGGAGATATTTGGCAGCAGTGGGATTCCAACTTACGTCCCCAAAGAGTCTGGAGCTTTAATCCAGCTCTTTAGAGTGCTCGGCTGTGTTAGCCTTGACTGCCTCATACCTCACACTGGCTCAGAGAAAACTGGGTGGCTTGCAAAGACTGGTAGGAGAGGAAAGGAATAAATACTTATTTTTTTATCTGCTAAAAGAAGGAAAGAAATATTTGATAATTGTTTGTTTAGCAGTTGTTTTAATCAAATTATTGTAATGCAGTGGCAGGTACAATTAAGGGATAATATGTACATGAACTGAGTCTGAAGTCTGAGTCTGTGATGTCAGCTGACTATCACTGGAGGACAGTTCATCATGAGTGGGTAAGCCTGCATAATGAGGGAGAAGAGATCAGCCTCTCTGACGCAGCGTCCAGTGACACTAACTATCTGTCCTACTGTTCTCTGCTAAGGTTTAAGGTGAATGTAAGGTTTCTTTCTTGTAAAATATTTTTGAGCGCATTTTTGTTGCTGAAACTTTATCTTTCCGATATTAATTCCGATATTGTCACCTAATTCTATGCATTGTTTCATCAGACTAGAACATTTAGAGGAGCTCAATTGCATTAATGAATTGCATAGTGATAGTATTTCTTGTCGTTTAAATATTTCAGTCAAAAATATAGAGAAGGTGCTCCTGTTTTCACCATAATAAAAACTGTGTTTCACCAGTAATATTTACTCTCATAAAAGTATTATAATTGTATTGTTCTGTTCTGTGACAGTCTTCAGTGACACAAACCTTCTCCTTTACTGCACTACACTTCTTCAGAGGCCAGTTCAGCACACAAGGATCCTCAGTCAAACAAACACTGCAATAGCTTAATAAAAGACACCTCATCCTTTCTCTTAGTGTTGGTGCTACTATTCTATGCAAAGGAGGCACCTTGACAATTAAAGGAGTCTTCATGAAGGTGTGCATGGCAAACTCTCCACTGGCAATTGACCGGGCTTTTGAAGAAACCAATCTCATTCAACAACCATACAAATTGCACAGCTTAAGGCACATGAAGCGAAATCCGTGAGCAGATAGACACAAAACAATGTCGCTTCACATTATTTGCAAAGCTGTTTTGCTTGTCTAACCACCTCTTCCTACTTTGCAGTGAGCACATATATTTCATTTTCTTCTCTTATATTTTCCTTGATATTTTACTATCCCTTTCCCCCATGTGGAGATGTATCCACATCCAAAACCCCATGTTTCACCCTGCATTTGTGCCAGTTTTACAATCTGTGTAAAAGCCTGCCTTGCACAGGTCTAATGGTACAATCAGTCAGTCTGTGTTACTTATATAGCTGTGCACAGTGGAGGCATGCTGAGGTTATAAGTTCAAGCCTCCCCTGGAGACATTAAGTCTTCTGAATGTTTTCCACTCATAAAAAGTTCATTCGCCGTAGCAGTTTCACTGTGACTTAGCAGGTAAAATATTCTTAATAAGAATAATATTTTGTATGCGATAAATAACCGCACCAGAAAATATTGGCGAGAAATGGCTTGTCGCACTATTTGCAGCATACACTCAGACACAGAAATGTCCTGTCATTAAAGAAAATTTATGAAGAAGAGGTGTGACATCACTGCAAAGGCGATATTTTCTGATGTCTGTCATTATTACTAATACTGATAAAAACAGAGAACTCACAGCTCTCTGGACGGTGGTCTGGACTCTAGAAAGTGTTTTTATTTGCAAGCGGCTCTGGAACTCAACACCTGTTGATGGGTCACTTCTGTCAGACACATCAGTGAAACCCAAGCCCACCTACACACACATTCACACACACTGATAGATATACTGTACACCTACACTCTCACACACATTTACACTCACAGACACATCACACATTTATACACACAATCAGACACTTACACACTCACATATATACACTCACACATGCTATCATCATTAATACTCACATAGACGCAGGCACTACACACACTAACAGACATACCAACACATACACTTACAAATATAAAACTACCCACTGACAGACACCACACACTCACAGACACACACCATACACACACATTCACAGGCATGCATTCACAGAAACAGACACTACGCATACTCACAGACACACAGACACACACTTATAGACACCAAACACTCAGAGACCTCACAAGCTCACACACTAACAGCCCACACACGCACAGACACCACACATGCACAGACATGCACCCACACACGCACAGATACCACAAACACACTTATCCACAGATACACAATAACTAACACAAATATAAATACTACTAATACTACAACAGTAACACTATCACTAACACTGACACAAACTACTAATAATAACACCAATGCTGTTACTAAAACTAACATTACTACTAGTGTTAATACTCTAACAGTAACATTATAATTATAATTAATATTAACATGAATATGAACATTAAAACTAAAACAATCAGTAGTGCCACTGTCATTAATACTCACATGAACACTAGCATTAAAACTACCAGTTGTACTCTCACTAATATTAACATGAAGACACTGGTATTAGTATTAGTTGCTACCCGTGACGTCACACCGCTCTCTGTGACAAATGCGAGACACTTAAACGCGTGCGGTGATGGAGCGCCTGTCGCCGTGGTTACCATTCTTATGATTTATAAACACTGGAAAAATGCATTTAAACTGTTACTTACATACATTTATAAACTTGAAATATCATTTTCTAGCTCTAGGATACAGTTACCTAAATAATAATATGAATAATCATTGTTTAATTTTGGATTGAACATTATTAACCCTATCTATCTATGAACTGACTTCATTACTCTGCTCTCCTCCCCACTGATAGCAGATGTGTGGTGAGCGCTATGGCGCACTATGGCTGCCGTCGCATCATCCAGGTGGATGCTGCACATTGGTGGTAGTGGAGGGGAGTCCCCATTACCTGTAAGGCTCTTTGAGTGGAGTGTCCAGAAAAGCGCTATATAAGTGTAAGCAATTATTATTATTATTATTTATTAACTGTTTTCTAGATATTTAAACATGATCAAGAAAAGAATCAGTACTCACCAATCGGTGAAGTTAATCGATTTTTCTACGGTTCTTCAGTTGAAATAATTGGTTGTCGATAGATAAGTGATCAATAACTCTTCTCCGTGCGCTCCATGCGCCTCCCGTGCTCTTTCTCTCTCTGATCCCGGCTCTCTGGCTGGTGTCTGTGACGTCACAGCGCTTATTCTGACAGAGCAGAGCGCGTCTCTGCTGCTTTTGTGTGTCTTTTTCAGGAATGCCAGAGGTACTCGAAATGTTGCAAAAAGAAAAGCGTTTTTTTTGTTTTGTAAAAAAGTGAGTGCTAATTTTTATTTTATACAGGAAACGCATGCATTTTGAAACACTAAATTCTATAAATAATTGAGAAATAATAAAGCCAGGAAAACATATATGTAAAAATACAATTTGATCACATAATTTACTTCATTACCTCTGGTGGTTAAATGTTTTTTTTTTCTGTTGTGTTTTTTTCTCTTGTACCTGTTTCTGATCCTCTGGTTGTAGTTATATTTGTAAATTCGTTTAATAAAAAAAAGAGCGCGTCTCTGCTGGAGGAGACTCCTGTCCGGAGCCCGGAGGGCTTTTCATACAAATATAACATCTCCCCCCCCAAAAAAAGGGGCTGTGAAGAGAGGCGATTTATAACAGTTGGAGGTGGAGAGCGACAAACCGAGGAATGAAATTCATTAAACAGAAAAAAAAAGTTTACTTCACAGATTAATGCGTTACAAAGCGTACCCATGTGGAGCAGTAGAGAACGAGCACGAGTCCCTGAAATAAGCGCTTTTAAGGGTTTTACACGAATCATCAGAGTATAGAAGCCAGGAGGATCAGACTCATGTTCCTGGAGGTTAAAATGTGTATCCTGGTTTTATTTCCACCCAGCTCTCAGCTCTATAGATAGTCTGATGATTTAAATTAACTGTATAACTGTTACAAGACTTCATCTAATTGTACATTTATAAGACTGTCTGTGAGACACTTGTGAGAGCAGCTGAATCTCAGGGCTGGTGTAGAATCACCAGAGCACTGCTCAGAGATACAGACTGGTCAACTGGTCACGACCATCGGCCCATTGGCTACTAATAATCAATATACTGATCAGAGTGTCAATACCGGTGTTTATTACATAAATACTAATATAATTCCACACTCACTTGTGTTATAAAACACTTAAAAATCATGTTTGGAGGCTGATATACAGTAAAGAAAGTAATACTGAAGGGCTGGAAGTCCTGGAAAGGGTTAATAGAAGCTTCTTGCTTCTGCCCTGGAAAAGAGCCCACAGCTGCCAGGTCAGTGACCCCTGAGCCCAGTTCACAGAGAGGAGAACCAGGAGCTCTTTTATGTCTCTAAGAGGACTGGGAGAAAGGAGAAAAGGGGGAGATGTGACTTGAGTCCAGGCTGTTCTGTCTGATATTGTTCATGTAGCAGCACTGATTGTCTGAATATCTTCTGATTCTGGATTGTGAGGATAGAGAGCAGTACGGAGTTGAGCTTCTGTCTGATTGTGAGTCTAAGCTGTGAATCTGACTGAGAAGAGAATAATGTTTTTTTTTATTCTGCCTCAGAATTTTTCTTCTTTGCCAAGTGGTGTTACATCCCCTTCAGATACTCTGCACAGACTGCCAGACAGAAGAGGAGAGAGAGATGGACAGATAAGAGCACACGCAGCGAGAGAGACATACGTCTTGATTTACTTTGAAGCAAGTGTTCATTTCCCTTCTGGAACAAGTTGTTTCTGAAGTTCAAGAAATTCAAACAACTTATGAAAGATAAAATAGTCTTGCTTATCAGGACAGAAGAAATACCGCAGGAAAATGCCAGTGATTTTTCTCCTTTTAACGAAAAGTGGAGAAAAACAACGGCAGTGCATTTCCGTCGGCTTGATTTAGCTTAATACAAGTATTCACTTCCTTTTCTGTAGATTACAGCCTGCGAAAGATGAAATAAAGTTATTGGTTATTCATGGTCAGTGCAGGAGAAATACTGCTGGCTGGCAGGAAAATGTCAGTATTTTATTTTAACTACAAATGTGTGAATGGTAAAAAGCAACGGGAGTGTGTTTCTGTGCAGTTGTTAAACAAAGGGCTGGTGATTCAAACCCACTCAGGGACGTGCTTCAGATTGTTCCACTGTAACCATAATCTCTGCTTAAACTTGATGGGATTTCTTTGCAAACCCTCTTGAAATTTGCATTTTACTCGTGTGGAACTACAAGTAAACAATTAAGTACCTCAGTAAATGTCCAAGAGAACCATTTTCACGTGTGGAATTTTATCTTCAACTGGCTGTCAGGAGAATTCATTTATACACCCGTTGTATCCTTAGCAAAAATATTTTAAAATTAGAACACAGATTTGTTGGAGAACTTGACAATCATTATTAAATGAGTATTATACAAATGTGCGTTGATATTTTGTATATGTACCTTAATTGTAATAAATCTAAACATAATTGCTTTGATATGGATGTTCATTTGAAGGATTTGAGGAAACTATCAAGGATCTCAGAACAACCAAAGATACATTTGGGCATCTGCTATTGGTAAAGATTAACGAATACAGTAAGTGTGAAGCTTGCAGTCACACGAGAGAAAAATCAGTTTTAACGCACTTCATTAAACGGATGGTGTGCTTATCAATCGTTCATAAGATACACATAGCAGAGGATGGTTTCGATCCATCGACCTCTGGGTTATGGGCCCAGCACGCTTCCGCTGCGCCACTCTGCTGACAGCTGTCGTACATTGATTCAACACAACTGCTCTATCTTTGCTTTCTAAAAGTGCGCCCGAGATGAAAAGTCTAAACGGTAAACGCAGACGTCACTTTGAGCACTTGGTCTTTTATAGTACAAATATCACATGCTGCTCTACATGGGCGTGTCTTCAATATCGTTGTGAACCAAAGCTTCTGCTTTCCAAGGCAACTGAATCTTTCGTCGTTAATTCCCAAATCTTCAATGAGAATCAGTGAAACGAAAACCAAACACATGTACACACTCGCGTCCTAGCGTGAAAGAAAAATGATGTAAGCATTTGAGAAATAACGAGAGTAGTCTGAACATCTCCAGCCTGGCAACTGCTCTACAAAGAGATCGCTCCCTCTACACGCACTTTATAACGCTGAAAATGATTCAGGAAGCACAGCAAAGTTCTATAACCAGCGAATGCATCTGCATACATAAAATGTCAATTTTTCAAAAGTAAAATCTTCAGCTTTGAAAGATTGTCATCTATATATTTTCGTTTTTCTCTTTTTTTACATAACACGCTTTCGAGAAACAAACTGTCTTGTAATGAAGACTGCATTAGAAAATGTGTATCTAGCTTTGTCAACACAACTAGTAAACTTCAGTTACAAATTCTAGTAACATGGCAATATATATAGTAATGACAAACTAATTACATGATCCTGCTAATATTTAACTCAAAAGCACATTTCGATTCAAATATAAATTTTAACATTTACAACTTCTATATTTCCACGTAAATATAATTAATGTAGCACAAACGCTACTTTCTAAAAAAGACAGAATGAAACTGTTTGTTTTGTGTTTCATGGTGATCCTCCTCTCGATACTAATGAAATGTTTAATATGATCCCTCGAGAAACAAAAAGGAGTCCATTTCCGCCTGGAATGATTGATGCCCCATCAAACATTTTGTAATATCCCCGGAAGTTTATACAGTAGAATCCTGGTTCGTGGCTTAAATTCAAGGTAAACAAGACTAAGAAAACGAGTTGGAAACTTGATGTCGAACTGGGATTTAAATCACCTGGAACATTTCACTACATTGGGCAGTATGTGCCAGGGAGCATTGCTTGACATGTCTTCGATAGCTCAGTTGGTAGAGCGGAGGACTGTACTAGAGTCAGGAGGGGATCCTTAGGTCGCTGGTTCGATTCCGCCTCGAAGGAAGGTGCTTTTTGTGTACTTTAATCAAAGAGTTAAAATAGCGAATCTTTTTCACTCAGACATTGATCAAAAGCTCAATAAACGACGAAGCAGAGGCTCCTGTTCCGAACTCAGCCCACGTCTGATTGTCTTGTTTTGGCCAATATCTGATCTTTGAATTAAGGGAATACTCTGTTTGCTTTGTAATTAAAAAAAAACATACAGTACAAATGTCAATTTCATTTTGGTTTCAAGATCGCAATTTAGTGTGAAACATAAAAGCCAGCTGGATAAGCTTTATTATTTTCCCTCACGGGATCAAAAGGGTATCTATCTATAAATCTCTTATACGTCATTTACAATGGCCTTTCAACTAATAGCCCGTGCAGGGATCAAACCCTAGCTGTTGGTACACTACGAGTTGCGTAAGGCTCTGTAACGCGCAGATGAGAAACTAACCTCTGCTTCTTCATTATATACACAGTAAGCTATATATGCGAGCTTACTGCCTCCTACGGGCTCTGTATTTGTTAGCGGTACAAGACCGGCCGTGGAGAAATAAAGTGAGGAGGGTGTGTACATTAAAAGGCTCATAGCGTCCCTGGAAGGGCTCAAACCACCACCCTTTTGGTTAACAACCGAACCACAAAGACGCATGTACAGCTTAACACTTCTCGGTCTCAGTGAAAGTGATACACTCCGTAAAATTTCCAGAGATTCATTTATTTTAAAAGGAAAATCACCAACAGCGGCCGAGATCTACTGGAGTTTTTTCATTCTATACTGCGATTTCTGAAGGGTACCCTGTGAAAATACGAGTTTTGACGAGAAGGGATGCACATATAAGGTCAAAAGGCTTGGGGAATTGAACTTTAAGGTGAAAGGCTTGACTGCGGGTTCAGTAGCAGCAGAACCTGATCAGTATCAGTTGACTTCGATATACTTTGAAAATGAACTTGGGGATTTAGAGTCAGACGTGCTACCGTTGCACCATGGGGTACTTAATTTAAAAAAATAGAAAAAACAATCAGTGTTCCTGGATCTGTAATTGAGAACAACACCTGCACAAGAGCTGCGCAGGAAGAATAAAAGCCGTAAAAGGTGATGGTCATCCTGTCACCGTAACTTAGTTGGCGCAACAGTAGCGTGTCTGACTCCAAATCAGAAGGCTGCGTGTTCAAATCACGTCGAGGTCAGCTGTTACTTTTTCAGGTTCTGCTGGTCCTGAACACGGAATTCACACCATGCAGTTGAGTTCTATCTGTACACCACATAGATAATCTAAACAAAATAGAGCAGTACAGGACACGCAGTGTGGAGCTCACACAGGCTTACAGTCTCCAGCATTGGAGTGAAGAGGAAAAAAAGAACTTTGTTTTTTTTTTAAGAGAAAAGGCACAGATCACATTTGCTTAACATCACGTCCAACTTTACATCAGATAATGGAATCACGGATGTTTCAGATAACTTTTTTTTAATACAGGTTCAAGCAAACCTGAAAGTTAATGAGTTTCCGGACACTTTTGTTTTATTAAAAAGTGTCTGAAGCCTGAAAATGTAATTTGAAAAATAAATAACCGGCTATTGGACATTAGCAGGTGCTTTTTGTAACGATTTGCTATTTCATGCTGGAAAACAAAGGAAACAGACCCAACGTTTGCTTTCAGGTGCGGTTCATTACATAATATACATCTATTACTGAGGAGCTTGAATAAAATTTACACGAGCCAGGTAGAAGTCGAACCTACAATCTTATGATCCGAAATGAGACGCGTTGTTTAGTAAACCGCTGGCATTTCACATGACCTGAATTTCCCCATAGTGTGCTCAGCGCCGCTACTAGTAATGCACCGCTCCGTCTAAAATTTCAAAGTGAGAAACGTGTTTTCTGATTTTTTATGAGTTTTAAAATATAATATATTTAAATCAGACAAGGGGTTTATGTTTTGCACTGAAATTCCGATTGACTGAGGATTCAAAGAAAGACTGTTTTCTTCCACAACACCGTATAATTATCACATCCACCAGACTCTCCAACCTCTCCAGACCTTGCTGGTTGAGCAATTGCTCCGATAAATTAGGTCACGTATCATGTTAAATCATTTCTTCTCAACACAACATTTCCTGGTGCACGTTTTCTCTATGAAAAAAAAGACATTTTTCCCTTGCACGATTTCTCGTTTTTTATCAAAGCGTGCAGAAATAAAAAAGAAGAAGAAATAGTGTCGCAAAAGAACTCTGTCGCCCTTGGGAGATGTCAAACGCATTGGACATGAAAATGCCAGATAAAAGCCAGTTCTCTTCGTTTCTCAGTGTCGGGGCTGCTATGTAAAAGAGGCAATTTGCTCTGAGCGCAGGTTCAGCGCTTACTGAACGCAGATGTCTCAGAGCGGTGTGTCCAAGTGGCTGTAAAAGGTGATGGGTGCCCTGTCACCGTAGCCTAGTTGGTTAAAGCACTTCTCTATTAACCGAAAGAACCGAGATTCAAATCCCAGCCGTGCCTTTCTTCTTATCTTGTAGTACAGAACGTATCATTTCGGGCAATCACAAAGGGCTTGATTTCGTTAAATGCATGTGTTCATTTCCTTTCTGGAAAACTTGTTTTTGATTAAATTCACACAGCTTGCGAAAAATGAAATTCAATTCTTGGTTATCAGTGCAGAAGAAATATTACCGTCTGGCAAAATAAACGGTAAGAGATTTTTTTTTAACCGAAAACTTGTGATTCGAGAAAATACCCTAACAGTCATTGTCTGTGGCGCAATCGGTTAGCGCGTTCGGCTGTTAACCGAAAGGTTGGTGGTTCGAGTCCACCCGGGGACGGGGTTCTTTTGCGATGTAAACGTTGTCTTCAGTCAATTGGATTTCTCAGCGAAACCATAACCATTTTAATATTTGCAGGAAATGCGAGTGTTTAACACGTGTCAGGGTCACCGGGAAATGTCCAATAATGCCCAACATTGCAACTCCCCAGAAAACCATATTCACCCAAAAAATATTATCGTCGAATCTTCATTTATATTCCAGTTGAATCCTCTGCTGAAATATTTTAAAAATACAATGTAGGTTTGTTTGAGAACTTGACAAGCATTGTTACGATGGCACTGTGCATAAATATGTCAAAAGGATTTTGATATTTTGACATATTTATCTTAAGTTTAAACATAAATACTATACAGTCTATTGTAATTTTAAAATATGTTAGCTGAGGATGCAAAGGGGTGAAAGGGAAAGGTCAGAGGGTATAGTAAAAACGAGGTTAGGATTGGTGGAGGTGGTAGGGATGTTGATGGTTTTTCTCTGTAGAGGATGATTGAGTTTTTTATCCTTCTCTGAAGTGAGAAATTGGAAGAGTTGGGAGTTGAGGGATCTGATGAGGTTAGTTATAAAAGGAAGTTGATGTGGAGCTCTTACCTGTTAGCCGTAAAACTTCCTAACGTCTTTGATATTGTCATCAAAGATAAACTGCAGTAAGCAAAGATAAAGAAAATTATCTTTGCTTACTGCCCTGTCTTTCTCACACCTGAAGAAGGCTCTACGACCAACAGGTAATGTTTCCTTTCTTCTCTTTTCAGCATGGAATAATCCTTTACTTGTTCCTTTGCAGCCTACGCATGCTGACACAGCTACTCACCTGATATATAACATTCCTATAATCACAACTATGAATGTCCACTGTGGGTATTTTTTCCATTATTATTTATTTTGGCATTGAAGCATATTTATGTAATACCAAAGTGTCATAATCACTGAAAAACATATTTTTTCATTTAGAAAGAATTAAAAAAATATAAATCACTATGAATTACATTTAACCTGTTCTGATCTAGGTTTTCTATATACTTTAACATGCCATGTTCAGAATGTCACAACGCAGAAATGCAACAGTGAAGTTTTGTAATTACAAATGTTCGTGATGAGTGATTTTGTCTCTCTTACCTTAGTGTCAGAATACTAAGATGTTTTGGTAATGAGGAAGGAGGGAAAAAGTAATTCAGCAGAAGGGGTGCTATTTTGTCGACTATAAATCCTCACATGCCATGTTTAGAGGGTCATATTAAAAAAATGGTACAGTAAATTTTCTTATACTTCATGATTTTCATAATTTGTTACCTTGTGTCTCACACCTTTGTGTCAGAATTCTGAGATGTTTTTTTCTAAACAGGGGCCATCGCAATACAACAGAAAGAGCAATTAGCTTTTCCCTATAAATTCTCTCATGCCACATTCAGAGGGTCATATTTTAAAAATGGTACAGCAACATTTCCTGAAGTTCAGGATTTTGAGAGTCTGTTACATTGTGTCTCACACCTCAGTGGCAGAATTGTGAGACGATTTTATAATCAGGAGGGAGGGTCATAGCAATAAGCAGAAAGTGTCATCACCCTTTGCTCATCCTCCGTTAACCATATATTCTCATATGCTATGTTCTAAATGTCCCATTGTAAACTGCTATAATAACATTTCTTGCAAAATGCAAGATTTTGAGACTTTGAGAATTCACGTTTTGCCTTTGTCTTATTTACTTGTTGTCTAACATGCCAGTTTGTGTTATTGTGAGTTTTGAAAATTGGTTTTCGATTTTCTGAAATGTGTTTCATACAAAAATGCAATTTGGATAATCATTACTTACATATTCCCCTTTACTGAGGATATGTGCAGTAATCCACTCGGATTAGTATTTTTAAAAATGACTATAGAGAGCCATCTACAGGCGAAAGGCGGAATAACATCACAGCAGCAGCACTTAAGGTGGAACGAAAAACGCAAAGAAGAAGCTGGCGAATAAGCAGCCAACTTCAGCCTCGTTAATGCAATAGGATTGGGTGAGGTAGAAAAATATTTCTTCCTCTGAATCCTAACATTTTTGTAGGTGTTCTAGGACTTCTCGTTTCAGATAAAGCTTCCAATACATCACTTATTTCTACTCCATCAATATCAGCAGTGTTATCAGTACTGAGCCCTAAGTGTGGGTCCTGTCATCATATAAAAACTTGAACGTATCAACTGCATTCACCTGAAAAAATCTGATAAAATTGAAAAATACATCGGAAACAAATTTACACTGTTTTTTTCAGATCCAGAAGAGACTCATCATGAGACTCAAAACAGACCTGTTTTTAATTCTTTCCAGGAGGAAAGATTATTCAGATGCAAACATGGGTCCAAAATCAATGTACTCACCTATCTGTGTTGCTTCTTCAAATCCTTCAACTGAACGTCGGTATTAAGGGATGATATCATACAAATTTTGGTTTCCTTTTAAAGCACTTTTTTTAAAAAATATGAGCCTCTATTATAGTTGTCTTGGATGTTTCACAAGGTATAATAGACCCCCTTGTGCCCTCCGCTAAAATATTATAAAATACAACAATCTTTATATATATATAGAACAGCATTTATGGTTACATCTATATTAAAATTAAGATAAATATACAAAAGTATTGAAATACAAATGTACAGTCCTAACATAATCATGCTGTCCAACTGTCTTTTTTGCTTTTCAAGTTCTCCAACAAATCTGTGTTGTAATTTTAAATATTTTAATTAAGGGTGCAACGAGAGTATAAATGAATTCTCCCGCCAGCCATTTGAAGGTCAAAGTCCATGGCTGAATATGATTCCCTTGAATGTTGGCCATGACTGGTCATTCCCAGTGATAATGACTAATGTACTCACTTGTTTACTTGTTGTAGTTTGACACACAAAACAACTGCATTTCCTGCAAATATCAAGTGGGTTAAGGTTTTACTAAGGAATCCAATTAAGTAGAATAATGAGAAATGGGCTCGAACCACTAACCTTTCAATTAACAGCTCCCAGAGACTCACGTGCAACCCTTTTCTCCATTTGCAACCTTTTGGTAAAAAAAAAGACTTTATTCTTGCCGGCCTGTGATATTTGTTTTGCACTGATAAGCAAGATCTGTGTTTCATCTTTCGCAAGCTGTATGAATTTCATGAAAAGCAAGTTGTTCTAGAAAGAAAATGAAAACTTGCATTTAACAAAATCAAGCCGCACGTGATCATCCATAGTGATACATTCTATAAGACAAGACAGGAAGAAAGGCAACACTGGGATTTGAACTCAAGATCTCCTGTTTAATAGGAAAACGCATTAACCAAATCAGCCAAAGTGCTGTCAGAGTATTAACATCATGTCTGATGTCAGTGATTGCAGCTGACTATCGCTGGAGGACAGTTCACTGTGAACAAGTCAGCCTGCATGATGAGGGGAAGAGACCAGCCTCTGTGATGCACTATAGAGTTACACTAACCTTCTGCCCTACTGTTCTCTGCTGCATTCTACCCTAGCAGATAAATATTGGTTTCCATGCGTGTAAGGTTTCTTTTTTTTGTCAAATATTTTCAAGCATATTTTTGCTGTTGAAAATAAGTTGTTTGTGGTTTTGAGTGTTGTGTTCCTCTTCCCTTAGTGTCACCCAAAGTGATACATTGTGCTTTGGGAATTCTTCAGGCTATAGTTTTTAGAGGAGCTCAGTTGAATTAATTTGCTTAGATAAAGTATTTATTTTCCTTTTAATTCTTTAAAGCATATTACATTGTCAATACATTGTATCTTACTTCCTACTAATTGTCATCATTTTTTTTCTGGCTTGATCTCGTATTCAGATATTAAAAGAAGTGGGACAGATTCATGCACACTAAAAAATACGAAAGGGTAGCAGGACACAGTAACCACCAAACATCTTGTAGATTAGGAATGTGCCTTAAATATTTCAGTACTTTAGAGGGTTCTGCCATTTTAGATGTTGTACTGTGCCTGTCTGATTTATCAAAGTGTCATTTAAATCTCCCGTCATTTCTATATCAGTCTGAAGGCCTTGCAGTAAAGATTGCAATTAATTCCAAAATGCCAAGTTTCCCACTGATGATACGTACAAATAAATTAATGTACATTTTCCCCCAAAACAACCAATTTAAAATAAAATGCATCTCTCCTCATCTGCAGTTTGAGAGATTAATGTCAGAATAAATACAGGTTTAAAAGTTAGGAGCATTGATAGTCCTATTTTAAAATTATGCTAAAATGCTCACAATATATTAAAAAAGTTCTATAAAATGCAAAAATAATTAAAACATATTTTTGTATTTTTTTACAAGGTAAAAAAAAAATGATACACAGTTATAAAGATCAGGAATTATCAATTTGAAGTTACAATCCACTTACAATATGTCAAAGATGGCAAGAATATGTAAAACAGGTGTATACCATTTTTAAAAAAATGAAACAAGTAAAAAATAAATACTAAATACTTTTAAAATTCAGGAATGTGATTGGTCAGATGCTTACGATGAGTGTTGTTGGGGTTTCGTGTGATTTAGCGAATTGAAAAAATATACAATTTAAAAACGGCAAGAGCTCGTATGAAAAAAAATAGTTTGCAAGTATCTTTGTTGTAACAGCTGCGCCAGAACTAATGTATTCATATACATCAGAAAAGTACCTGAACTTGACTGGTTTATATTCAGTTATGTGCATTGGGAACAAAAGGGAGACTTGCATGGATTTTATTAGGTTTTAGGAATCAGAAAATGTATTTTTGCACGTTTATGCCTACGAGCAGAAATAACTTCCTGCTTTCAGCGCTTTTATTGTTTCTGCTTGTAAATTCGAACAGAGAAACCCAGTACCGACTCACAGAAACGCCCCGGAGTTTCTGTGTTTCTGGGATTTAAGAGGGATGTACTGTATGTAGACAGTAAAGGGAGTTTTTTTTCCCGCTGTAGAGTATGAAGGTGATTTGATGAGTCTGGAGGGAGGAGACGCACATTCCGCACGGGGAGCACAGAACAACGAGTTTCACCTGCAGCTCGCCAAGTCCTGTCCTATATAACCGCTGAGCCTGGGACACACTGAGTCTCTAACCAGTGTTGGAGATGTAAAGGGTTAAACCCAGAAGTCGAGAGTGGAGTTTTTGTATAAGTGTTTGATTAAGGGATTAGGGTTTTGGAGGGTTTGGTGCACAGAAGAAGTTTCGGTTTAGGTTTAGTTTGCTTTTAACACATTTGTAACGGCCATGGCGGCCTGTAGAGTCGGCATGCGCCGTTACTTTTACGCACATTTGGTGTATAAGGGTGGTGAGGGTTCGGCTCACTCAGGTGATATTTCACGGTTGGACTTTTCAAGGAAGGTGTTACAGAAAGAGTTAAGGATTAGGGCATTAGATGTCAATTGCTTAATTACTTTGCCGAAGGGAATTGGTTTTGACATCAGTTTCAAATCGGCAAAGTTACTGGAGGAATTTTGGAAAAAAATAGAAGAGAAAAAAGATGTGGGCCTGATTAGAATGTTTAAATGGCAGAAGCTGATGGATCTTTCCAATAGGACTATGATTGTTCACATATTTAATGAGATGGTGATGAAGGAAGATATTGTGACATGGTTGTCTAAGTATTGTTTAGTGAAAGGTGAGCCTCAGAAAGTCTGGGATGATGATGGCATCTGGAACTGTGCATGGAAAGTACCTGTTTCATTGCATGGAGATAAAAATGGTTATGGTGGATTTAAACATTCCTTCTCTGATTGGATTAGGTGAAAATAGAGGCCTTGTGTTCTACCAAGGGCAGCCAAAACTGTGCAGGAGGTGTGGGGAGCTGGGTCACTTTGTGGATGCCATTACAAAGGTGGTGTGTGGTAAATGCAAGGAAATTGGACATGCATATACTGAATGTACAAGCGTGAGGAAATGTAATCTCTGTGAGTGTGAAGGTCATGTGTTTAAAGACTGTCCAATTTCCTTTGCAAATAGAACAAAAATGCAAAAACAGTTTGAAGAAGCATTTTAGGGCTGGAGCAGTGGTTATAGATCAGGAACTGAATGTGGTTGAGAAAAGGAGAGCGAGGGTTCAGAATGGAGTGAAGGGAGTGAGGATGGGGTAGAAGAGAATGATAATGATGCAGAAAGATTTACATCTCTCCAATATATGTAATCCTACTGACCAAGCTTTAGAACCGGTGACTCAAGGAGGGCAGATGAAGAACTGTCCTGTGGATAGTGGGGGTGGTGGAGGAGGAGAGAAAGAAAGCAAAGGGGGGAAAAAGAAAAAGGCTTGTATAGTAGGTAGAGGTACGTCAGCACCTTGTAGTGAAACCAGCGAGAGCACTGGTGGTGTATCTGGGTTTCATGAATGTCTAATTTAAACTCTTAAATATATATTGTCTGAGTTGCCCACATGACCGATATGTCCTAATTCAGGAACTGAGTATATTTATTGGGATGGGAACCACTGGTTTTAGCTGGGGATTTTAATTGCCTTTTAGAAAGAGAAGGCAGAATGAGGGGTGAGAGACAGGTCCAATTTGATAAGTCATCAATATTATTACAAACGGTATGTAAAGATTTTAAACTGAAAGATGCCCTCAAACTTCATAGTCAGGGGAGGGCAGGCTTCACATGGTACAAGTCTAATGGGACCCAAGCCTCACGCATAGATTTTGTTTTGATACTTGATTTTACTTTCACGACCGCAGGCTTAACCCCTGACCATTGTTTCTCTCACCATTGTTTACTGTCATGTACTCTTTCTATTCCAACGGCTGTTACTGTGGGGAAGGGTGTGTGGAAGCTCGATATTTTGCTTTTGGAAGGTGAGGAAGTGACGCAGAGGTTCAGGGAAAGATATAAGGAATGGCAGTGTTTGTATGACCTGTTTGGCACAAGAGCACAGTGGCTGACCCTGCGCTCTGACCCCCAGCTTCTATCCCTGTCTGTGTGTCTCATGGAGTTAGAAAGGAGTTACAAGCTGTGCAAACTTCCAAATCTGTAACATCATTTCAAGGGTGTATGATAGATCAATCACAAGATCAAATGGCTGTTTATTTTTGTAAGATTGTAATTTCACTACTGTTCTTTTGACTCTTGAGCTTGCATTATACAGCCGTTGAGTGCATTTTGAATCTAAGAGATATCCAACTGATTCAATCTGTCTGATGAATGTTAAATGGGTTGTGACTTTTGGCAAAGTTTTTTGCAATATTATTTGTTTCATGAATACCATTCATCTCTATAACAACTTTCCTGTCCCCTGAACATATGTTTTAAATTGCTTGATCCCATTGGGTGCAACCTTTCCATTGTACTCATAATGTGTTTGCATTAGGAGTGTGTTAAATAAGCAGAAAAGAGCCCTTTTCTTCAACTGCTTCTGATCTTATACAGTGGTCAGAATCTGTCATCCAAAAGCTGATGAGTGAGGGGGAAAAAAATTAGTACAGATGCACAATCCATAAAAAAACATTAAAGAGCATAAGGGTTTTCATCACATGGACTTGTTTGACTGTTGAGGATTAATGTTTTGGTGGCAGATCAATTAAAGGACAATAACCAGAAACACTGGTTCTCACACTGAACGCATTCTCCTTCAATCTTTTTTAACAACAGGTGAGTGGAGTTGCCATGGGCACCAGAATGGGACCCAGCTATGCCAATATCTTTGTTGGCTGGGTAGAAGAATGCTTATTCGCTTCCTACACTGGCTATGTCCCTGACCTCTACAAGCGATATATTGATGACTGCGTCGGTGCTGCCATATGCTCCGACGATCAGCTTAAGTGCTTCCTGCACCATTTCACCAACTTCCACCCGTCCCTCAAATATACGGTTAACATATCTTCCACTACTCTCCCTTTTTCACAGTTCCTTCGGCTACAATGACTATGCAGGGACGACATTGACTTTGAGAACCAAGCCCTCAAAATGTACTCCCTTTTGATCAACAGAGGATACCCCAGCAATGTTATTGACGGGGCCCTTGCCCGAGCCAAAAACACCCCTCGGACCATCAACCCAATCAGGAACTCCTGCAGTAACAACCGCATTCCTTTGGTACCACCCTAACACACTTCCTATCCCCAGGACTGTTAACGACAACTTTTCCATCCTACACGATGATCCCTCCATTGGGGCCCTCTTTTCTGACCGCCCCATCATCTCATATCGCCGATCACCTAATCTGCGTAACCTTCTTGTTCACAGCTCCCTTGACCGCCCTCAGCAACCATCCACACCAGGCACTTTCCCTTGCAACAGAGCTCACTGTCTCACCTGCAAGTACACATCCAACACCACACTCATTCAAGGCCCCTCAGGACAATTCTGGATCACCCAGATGGCATCTTGTACCTCCAGCAACCTTATTTACTGTATCTCTTGTAGTAAATGCCCAGTTTCTCTCTACATTGGAGAAACATGAAGGAGACTTGGAGACCGCTTCAGAGAACATGTCAGGGCTGTGAAGATTAAAGATCTCTCCAAGCCCATTGTTTCTCATTTCACCTCTGATGGCCACGACCACTCTAATCTCTCCGTCTGTTTTCTCAAAAATGGTTTTCTGAACTCATACGTTAGAAAGACTACTGAAACCAAACTTATCCTGCAGCTAGGATCACACCTCCCACTTCTCTAAACGACAGACTGATCTACTAAATTTTCTCCATTCATTGGTAGTTTCATTTCACACCTCTCAACACCTATTCTAACTTCACATCTCTTGATTGGCCTCTCTTTCTGTCCCCTGCTCCTGCCTCTCACCCCTCCTCCCTCCCAGCCTTTGTTCTCCCACTATATTACCTTTGCCTATTGCCTTGTCTCTCTCACACCTGAAGAAGGCTCCACGGCTGAAACGTTTTCTCTCTTCTTTTTTTCAGCATGGAATAAATCTACTACTTGTTCCTTAACAACCGGAAACACTATCTTCGGTCTTTCCAGAGCTGTAAGTAGTCATTCCAAGTTTATTAACTTGTCTCTGTTTTGTATGTACTCTTCAATAGCCACTGATGTTATTTACAACAGCTATTTTTAAAAATAAATTTGCATTTTTGGGGACTTTTTAAAGAATTGGCACATTAGGTGGAGCGGTGGCTCTGTGGCTAAGGATCTGCAACTGTGCCTGGAAGGTTGCTGGTTTACATCCCACAGTCGGCAGAGGAATCCTACTCCGTTGGGCTCCTGAACAAGGCCCTTAACCCCAACTGCTCCAGGGGTGCCGTATAAATGGCTAACCCTGCACTCTGACCCCCAGCTTCACTCCCTGTCTGTGTGTTCATGGAGAGCAAGCTGAGGTATGCAAAATAGGAATTCCTAATGCAAGAAATTGTATATGGTCAATACAGTGATCATATCTTATTGGCACATGGTAATCTCCAAGGAACACGTAATAGGTTTATTCCATGCTGAAAAAAGAAGAAAGAAAACACAATGTTTTGACCATGGAGCCTTCTTCAGTTATGATTTGATTTTTTACAATCATACCTACACAAACTTTGCAGTTTTTAAAAATCTTGCACACACAACCCAGATATGTTGACTTTTTTTAAATTTGGGGGTAAGTTTAAGAAACACGTAGTTCTTTTCTAGTTTTGTTTACGTGGTGACTATCAGGAATCCTCAGTGAAAAGGTATGCAGATCCTGTGCAGATGCAGGAGCAAGTAATTATTGAGACAGTCGAACAATCCAGAACGTCAGATGAGGTCCAAGGTCGAGAGGCAAAAGGGAGTTCAGTAACCAGTAAGCAAGATTCAGAGTAAACGCGAGGTAGAGCTCTCAAAGAGAAGACTCAATACTGAGTAGCAGGAAGCGGGTTTGGATGGTTAAAAAAGTGCTGCAGAGCGTGTGCTGATGGATTAACACATGTTATTATTAACCCGCTGCTGGTACTGGTTAGTTCTTTTGTGAGTTGATCCCCGGTGGTTGTGACAGTGACAGAATGTCGTTTTGTGATTGATGCTATATCAAAATATAGGGCCCGTAAAATTAAGCACAGAAATAAAAACATTTAATGGACTTGTACATCTGTCGCACTCCTACACTATTAACATCCAGTGGGAGTTGAATTTCACTTATGTTTCCACTTCATTCAGCTGTGTTTTCTATTTTTCAGATTGTTGGCAATGGCACATGTTAAAGAAGGACAGAGGTGTAGGAGGCCAGACCTGTGGTCAAGGGTTGGTGGAGTAGGGAATGTGATCAAAGAATTTCTGAAGTTTTCTAAGATAGAAAAAAAAAATAGGTGGCATGACAATATGTGGTCAACACTGTCAAACAGAGTCCTTGGAGAGGATTGATCCAGCAACAGGAAATGGTTATCAGTGATTTGGCATGAAGATAGATAAAAAGTAAGAACCCAAGTGCTTAGGGCGCAGAAGGGGGTGAGTATTGGTAGGGATTCCAAACCAGATGACAGTACACAATCTATAGTCAATATTTCAAGTCAATGTGAGGGATGTAGAGCTCAGAAGTTCATCAGAAGATACAGACGATGCACAGGCAGCACAGACAGTGGTGACATGTTAGAGGGAAAAACTAAATCTGTGTAGAATCAGAAAAAAAGCCTGAAGAGCACAGTGAATATTCCGAGGGGGCAAGCTTGTCTGGGACGTCACCTCAGGATAAAAGGGGATTAAGAAAGATTATGTCTGTGCCTAAAACTTTCAAAGTATGTCTAAAGGCTGAACAATGGAGAAAAATACCACCTCTTAAAGGTACATCTAAACTAAGATAACCATGGACCCATATCTTATACAGATGCAGCCATTCAAAATGGGTGAGGTATTTCGCGGCATACCGCGGTGGGCGTGTCAAACTATCACGCAGTATCACGCGGTATCACGTGTGTCACCTGTGTCACGTGACTAACTATCCGGCGTCGCCTTGTAAAACCGCCAGGGGGAGCTTAACCTCTCATGTACAGCATTTGAGCCTTTAATTTTGAACTGTGTATTACAGCATGTTAATCATCAGTCATTAAAATGTTGGTATATATTATGAAAGCAAGATTGCTCAGTTGGACAAAAGTACACAACCTACCTTCATCAGAAATATTTATGCATCAAAGCCTTTACTGAAGATATTACTAATAGTATTGATAATGGATGACTTTGGACAAGCTGTATACTCAAAGTATAATTTCTTTAGCACATTTGTACAAGCACTTGGAATCTGTCCAAGCCATACTTTGTCAGGCATTTTGTTTTACTTCAACGGGGCATAAAAACTTCCTTGCTTTTAACAGGGCGTTTCATAATTTCTAGCTACGAAAATGATTTAAAATGCGACACCTATCATTCAACTAGAGCTTAAAATATCACAAGGAAAAATACACACCGGTATTCCATTTCTCCCTAAACATTGTAAGCTTCGAAGTCTTTAACTAACGTGATACCGGAGTCAACCAGCATACTTTTAGAATTTGATTAAAAGGGAATATAATATGGAATCGCGTATCTAAAGAATTTAATAACGGTATGATTATATCCGTGTACTGCGGCAGGACTGTGTAAGGCTGTTTCGCCTGCCTGATCATGCGAGCTGTCTTGTAGCCTACTGGTCTAGGTGCGTGACTACCAGCTGGCAGGTTGTGTGTTCGAATCCAGCTGGTGCTGGACTTTTCATTTTTATTTATTTATTTTTTAATCGCGTAACATAAACATATTACCGTATGCAAACTGTACTGTATACAGTATGTATATGTATATTTAATGTCTTAACTGTGCCCGTTTAATTGAATTTAAAAAAAATATTTAACACGAACATTAAGCTGTTTACATGTTCCGCCTGAGAACAGTCACCCGTTGCTACCCAACGCAGAATGGTGATTGGCTGACACCATCTGACACCCCTCTGATTGGAGAAAAAAGACGTGCTGGTGTGCTATACCAGGAAGAGGATTTCTTTCAATTCTAAACGTGTATTTTAAAAGTTTAAGAAGTAAAAACCTTACAGCGTACACAGATTTCTAAACTGATCAGGATCGTTATCTTTGTCTCATGCATAATAATGTTCACCACTCTGTCCAGCAAATTAATAATAAACTTTATTTTATATAGCTTTTTAAACGAATAAGTAATTAGATTGCTCATAAACCTAATCACTTGCTTTTTCTTTTTATTTATGCTCAGATTTCAACTATAGATCGTATTATTAATAACCATAATAACAACCAACCAACAAAAACAACCATATAAACATAATGGTGGTGCTGGACCTTCCAGTTTTATTTATTTATTTTTTAATCGCGTAACATAAACATATTACCGTATGCAAACTGTACTGTATACAATATGTATATGTATATTTAATGTCTTAACTGTGCCCGTTTAAGTATTGAATATTCATATCTAATTTTACCACTGAAGGGAAATCTTAACATAAACATACAGTATATGGCTGGTCTCGGTACTTTAAAGAAAAAAATACATACCAGTATTCCATTTCTCCCTAAACATTGTAAGCTTCGAATGAAACCACTAAATAAAGACATAAATATAGAAATCTTAAGATTTGTTTTATTTAATGTTGGTAGCAGGATGAACTGTCAGAGTGTATATTTTGTCGCAAAGTTGCTACAAGATGTTAACAGTGAAAAAGGTATTTAGAAATGAGTTATTTCAAGATGAAAAAGAAAACATACACGAAACATGGTTTCATTACGACCAGAATCGGTCTTGAGATATTTTTAACTTGATTTACAGTATTTGAGAGGTATGTCTTAACACCGATACTACAGTGCTTAAGTACTGCTCACGTATATGTGTCTAGGTTTATATTATGCATTTCATATGGTCAAATTACTTTTGAACAACTAATAAGAAGCGCCAAACGGTATGCGTTTTAGTTTCGTTTTGTGCTGGAACCCGTGGATTGATTAGAGATATCAAGTACATACAAGTCATTTTTTAAATGTTGTAGTTCGTCTTGAAAAAATGTTACGAGTACATCATCTATCAACAATTACACAGGTTCTGTTTCCATATTGCGGATTTTGGTTAGGTACAGTATTATCAAATCCAGTGGCGCTGTGTGTTACTTTACTGAGTCCCAATCTGTGATTGAAACCTGTAAAACCGGTTTAATTCGTCACAGCCAGCACTCTTCAGGTGTGAGGGTCTTCTGCTCAGAATGAAACGCTAAAATGTTTGTGTATATTCTAATGGTAGTGGGGGCAGGGTGTGTGGGAACAGGTTTGTTCTTCACACCTGAAACATTTTCTCTGAAAGGATTTTCTTCGAAGTTTAACCGATCTTGTTACAGCATGTTACAGTTTATTATTATTAACCATATTAATTTTAAGTGCTTAATGTAAAATCTTGTAAAAATATATTTTCATTGTTCAAATATACATTAATATACATTAAGTCTGACTATCATATAATAAGTTAAATACAAAACTAAAGAAAAAATAGGGTTAAATATAATTCAAAATATTTTGCTAACAATGTTAACTGTTTATGAATAATAAAATGTATTAACTAAGGAGTAGGATGGCACAGTTGTTAGTATGTTTTTTGTTTTGTTTCTTTTTCATAAATACAACAGTAGTACCTGATGTCTCAGTGGCTTTCAAAATTAAATTATGCATGCAAACCTGTGAACTAGAAAGATAACTAAGATTTTAATACTAATTAAATGACCGCGGGCACTTCCCACCCCCCTACATTCTCAGAGTAGAACAGACTAACCTTCTAATGAAAGACGGTCCACCCCCCACGGACAGGAAAAGTGCCCACAGGCACTTAAACTTAATATGGTCAGTAACGGTAAACAGTAACATGGTAAGAAGGAGCACGTACAAACGTTTTCGAAATAACCACATGTAAGACTCTGATCCTAAAAATGTTTAGGGAGAAAGTGGAATACTGGTGTGCTTCCAGAAGAATCAGTATGGCTCAGAGATTAAATAAAACTTCACAGACATTAACGAAGAGCATAACGCGTGTACTGTATACACTGCAAGTACAACCCAACTCTCTGCAGGAGTGCTGGCTGTGACGAATTGAACCGGTTTCACGGGTATTTTCAAAGTAGGAGGCGAGATTTCCAGCGAAAGACACCCCCCCTCAAAAACCCAGTAAATACAGTACTTACTAGTTAAAGGCTAGGCTCCCGACTACGGCGAAAGGAACCCTTCTTTCATTAGAAGACAATGAACATATTTTAGCCCTGAATGAATTAATAGCAAACATGGTTTACATAAAAGACATTTTTCCAAGAAAGTTTAGCCTTTGTCACTAATGAAACCACTAAATAAAGACATAAATAGAAAAATCTTAAGATTTTTAAAATACATGACTTTGCTAAAATTTATTTGAAAATAAAAACAATTACAACCGCCAGGGGAGAGAGAGAACAGGGGAGGGATGTTGGTTTTGCATAAGGGGCGGGGCTATGGAAAGTAGGTATGTTTGGGAATGTGTAGTTACATGTTCTGGCTGTTTGTGAATTATCGTTGTTGAGTATGGAGTGTTGAGGTATTGATTTTGTGTAATGCTTTATGTTGAAAATTGAGGTGGATTTTGTTTATGATAAACAGGATAAACTGGGATGGGAGGAAGGTTTGGTTTTGCATAAGGGGCGGGATTATGATAATTGGAGGACTTTGCGAGTGTAAAATGGTTTGATTATTTGATTTTGTATTGTGGTTGTTATCTATGTTTTTGGTTGGTATTATGTTTATATGGTTGTTTTTGTTGGTTGGTTGTTATTATGGTTATTAATAATACGATCTATAGTTGAAATCTGAGCATAAATAAAAAGAAAAAGCAAGTGATTAGGTTTATGAGCAATCTAATTACTTATTCGTTTAAAAAGCTATATAAAATAAAGTTTATTATTAATTTGCTGGACAGAGCGGTGAACATTATTATGCATGAGACAAAGATAACGATCCTGATCAGTTTAGAAATCTGTGTACGCTGTAAGGTTTTTACTTCTTAAACTTTTAAAATACACGTTTAGAATTGAAAGAAATCCTCTTCCTGGTATAGCACACCAGCACGTCTTTTTTCTCCAATCAGAGGGGTGTCAGATGGTGTCAGCCAATCACCATTCTGCGTTGGGTAGCAACGGGTGACTGTTCTCAGGCGGAACATGTAAACAGCTTAATGTTCGTGTTAAATATTTTTTTTAAATTCAATTAAACGGGCACAGTTAAGACATTAAATATACATATACATACTGTATACAGTACAGTTTGCATACGGTAATATGTTTATGTTACGCGATTAAAAAATAAATAAATAAAAATGAAAAGTCCAGCACCAGCTGGATTCAAACACACAACCTGCCAGCTGGTAGTCACGCACCTAGACCAGTAGGCTACAAGAGAGCTCGCATGATCAGGCAGGCGAAACAGCCTTACACAGTCCTGCCGCAGTACACGGATATAATCATACCGTTATTAAATTCTTGAGATACGCGATTCCATATTATATTCCCTTTTAATAAAATTCTAAAAGTATGCTTGTTGACTCCGGTATCACGTTAGTTAAAGACTTCGAAGCTTACAATGTTTAGGGAGAAATGGAATACTGGTGTGTATTTTTTTCTTTAAAGTACCGAGACCAGCTATATACTGTATGTTTACGTTCCAAAATTAATATCGTTTATGGCCTTCACACGCGTTACAGTATGCTCCTATTCTTTTTATGCTCAGCTACTAAGATTTCCCTTCAGTGGTAAAATTCAATATCTACAACGGGCACAGTAAAGACGTTTACAGTACAGTAAGTCTTTCTACGACAGACCAACGGACCACGAGTGCCCCTGTCGGTCAACCAATCACGTACCGCGGTATCGCGTGTCATCTTACCTGCGGTATCTGTACTGCGGTGTCTTTACCGCGCACTTTGAATGGCTGCATCTGTATAGCAAGTTCAGGAAGATAAATCCTTGCTGTCAATAGCCTTCAAATACCAATACATCAGGAAAGAGAATTCTAATGATTAAAGCAGTCTGTACTTTCAGTTCCTACCTTCAGTACCTTCAGTTCAGTACCTTCAGTTCCTGTAATGTAAAATACATAATGACAACAAGACACAAACCAATGGGCAATGATGACATCACAATTGATGTTGTACGAGTAGGGCAATTACAACACAGTGAAAGGGAAACAAAATTTCGACAGGCACGCCAGCCTTATCGTTGAAAGATTGCCCGTGCCCTCACAAAAGGAATCAGCAATGTGTACTACAGGCAGCTGAGCAGAACTCCACTTGCTGAAATTGCAGCAGGCAATTTATCTAAGGCTCACAAGCAAGTATTAAACAATTCAGCATTTACTATTCGAATACCACACTTTGTCAAAACAATGCCGCTTCTTAAGCTAATAAGTAAGGGTTTTTGAGCACGCATTGTGTTGTTAATGCTTATATTAAAAAAACATAAATTCACATAATGGAATTTGGACTGAACAAAGTAGTCCAGCCCCTTTACAACATTACATACCCACTGATTAAAGCTTAAAACTACAGAAGCAGGAGTAACAATAATGGCAACAACATGTTTGGAGTTCGGCATTTCATTTATTCTGCGGAAACATCATATCGGAATGAACTGCCCGAGATAAAAGAGTAATTGCGGCTTCAGATCGTTTTTACAGAGCATTGCGTTGTTCTGTTCATGCTGACTACACGCTTTAAATTTGTCATTTACTGCAAGCGTTGCTTTTCCGGGTTTTTCTGAAATTCCTCGCATTTGAGCCAGCACTAAAATATTTCATTCCCGTCGCTGAATACATCGTGGAAACGGTATGTGCAACGGAATGCTGTCACATACGGTATGAAACCTTTTTGTTATTCGGTTCTGAAGTTTGAAAATGAAAATAAAACGGGGGTCACTTCATAGGCTTGAAAGAAGTCCAAGCGGCATAAAAACCCGCGAATTCTCAGAAACTGCATTGTGCTGCACCTTTTATAAATCAGCCTTAAACATTTGAATGCATACCTTACTGCTGCTAATCACATTCACGTGTTTACGAAGCTTTTTTCTGTCCGTTATGTTTTTGCTAAGTAGTTTCTCCGTTTTCCTCGTACTGTGATTGTCAGCGAGCACAACAAGACTGAAACAGTGTAAAGGCAGGTAAAAAAGACAGGGTAAAACGCATGACTGTCGGGAGTGGGATTTGAACCCGTGCCTCTATTTGGAGAGTGAAACACAAAGCTTAAAAGACACGAAGCTGTGAATTTGCTGTTTTAAACTGCTCGACTATCCTGAAGAAATAGGTGCTGATTGCACCAGTTGCATCGGATTTTCCATAACTTTAGGACGATTGATACGACTGGACGAACACAATTTGTGGCGCTTAGCATGACATGGAAAACAGTACCGGAGCATTCGGGTTCGGACTACCAGATTTAGAAACAGTCTTTACCCCCGCACTATCAAACTCTTAAACTCACAGCCTCTCTCACTCTCACCCCACCTCTCACCTATGATCTGAACCTCACAGTTCCTTCTTTCTTACCAAAAACCCAAACACACATTGAAAATCTTCCTCTACCATACATGTCAAAAGCTCACTCCCCATCATTTCTATCCCTTTATTTCATTCTTTTGATGCTTGTTTTTGCACATAACCTGTTACCTTTTTGTTGTTTTGCACACTGCCTGTTGTTGTTTTTTGCACATCGGCTGTTGTCTCTGTCTTTCTTTTGTTATACAATTGTATTGTTGTGTTTTTTTTCTTTGTACTACTTATGTCCGAGAGCTAGCTAAATAGCATTTCGTTATACCATATACCTGTGTATGAGTATAATGACAATAAACTTGAACTTGAACTTGACATAGTCTTGCAGGCAGTATATTATTTTATCATTTACTCGTTTAAAAAAACATGGTCTTCTCATTCCTAAGTCCGATTTTTAGTGCTTTCGAACGTTACTTCCAACCTGGACTGACAGCTCACCTGATCCGTTTGTGATCAGACCATGAAGTGGGGGGCTGTACCAAGTGCACGTTCCTTCCCAATGCTGAGGCGATCATTCGGAAGATGGGTGTGAAGAGAGACAAGCTTTGTCGACTAAAAAACAAGGCAGGATATGCAAGAATACTAATCACTGGCGACAGTTATGTTCTCTTACTATTGAGACTCCTACATTGCGAGTTTTTTGAAGACTTTGAAACTAAAGGAAAGCGGTGACAAATGAAACAGGCACGGGAGGGGCTTGAACACACAATCTTCGGTTTACGAGACCGACGCCTTACCACTTGGCCACCACGCCTTCAAGTAAAAGTGGGAATAATGTTGTTCAAATTATTTTTTTCTGAATCTGGTTTACATCGCCTGGAGGCAGCAACAACAATAAAAGGGATACTTAACAAGGCGATACACTGTAGCAGTGTGACTCCAACAGATGCTCCTGAAGAGACTGGAGGTTTAAGCCAGCTCCTTAGAGCGCTTGGCCGCGTTACTATCACCAGCGGCTCTTCACCTCTTGTTGTTTGACCTAGTGGTTTTATAAAGCGTGGAAACGACTGCAACTTCGTTTTCTGAGATGCTTTCTCTCACGTGGTGAAATCTCGACCTCTTTGGCATCTCTGGCTATAGTTCTTCTGTAGAGCAGGCTTTCACACCTCTGCTTATAGTGCCCTTGAAGTCATTTTATTTTTACAGGAAGACGCATTCCCTAACGATCTCTCCTGTTTTAGAAATGCTTCATAAGGCGTGTTTGATTCAGGACAAACAGTATACTAATTGTACAATGCAGATTTATGCGGCATTCGTACTGGATTTGAGTGGGATTCTGAAATACTTCTTGCAAAGGTATTCAGACTTTCTTGAACCTATAATAAAAACACAGACCTGAAACTCCCTAGCTTCCAATCTCTGA
Organism: Lepisosteus platostomus; assembly: GCF_059453375.1. Classification (NCBI taxonomy): domain Eukaryota; kingdom Metazoa; phylum Chordata; class Actinopteri; order Semionotiformes; family Lepisosteidae; genus Lepisosteus; species Lepisosteus platostomus. The sequence goes on from NC_142615.1 coordinate 54,714,192, forward strand.
TGTTGCTGTCCTTAAACTCGGACGTGATGTTCTGCAGACGTGTGCATAATGTCCTGTTTTTTTACAGTGTAGACATCTTGCTGTTCACGCTCCGCATTCATCTGCTTTGTGCATTGTTAGTCCGCACCTGTAACATGTAATGTCAGCCGTCCCCTGTTCTTCTATATCTCTAGCATGACTGCGTCCTGCTGTTGGGCTTTTGTTTGTAAAGTTTGAGCGAGCGCCCCGTTCAGTGTCACTTTGTCACTGTGGTCAGAAAGCATTCTTGATTCTGCTTGAGCTGCTTCATGAATTCTAGCGACTGTAAGAGCTCTTTCTAAAGTCAGCCCTTCCTCATTCAGCAATTTATAGTCTCTTATGTGCACATTTTTCCACAAGTTGATCTCTTAACATGTCAGTTTCCAATACTCCAAAGTCACACGATTTAGCCAGTTCTCTTAGTGCAGTCACAAAAGCATCAACAGATTCGTCCTGAGACTAAGTTCTCTGCCTACAGATGCAGCCATTCAAAATGGGTGAGGTATTTCGCGGAATATCCCGGTAGGCGTGTCGCGGTATCACGCGGTATCACGCAGTTCACGTGTGTCACGTACTAACTATCCGGCGTCGCCTTGTAAAACCGCCAGGGGGAGCTTAACCTCTCATGTACAGCATTTGAGCCTTTAATTTTGAACTGTGTATTACAGCATGTTAATCATCAGTCATTAAAATGTTGGTATATTTTATGAAAGCAAGATTGCTCAGTTGGACAAAAGTACACAACCTACCTTTATCAGAAATATTTATGCATCAAAGCCTTTACTGAAGATATTACTAATAGTATTAATAATGGATGACTTTGGACAAGCTGTATACTCAAAGTATAATTTCTTTAGCACATTTGTACAAGCACTTGGAATCTGTCCAAGCCATACTTTGTCAGGCATTTTGTTTTACTTCAACGGGGCATAAAAACTTCCTTGCTTTTAACAGGGCGTTTCATAATTTCTAGCTACGAAAATGATTTAAAATGTGACACCTATCATTCAACTAGAGCTTAAAATATCACAAGGAAAAATACACACTGGTATTCCATTTCTCCCTAAACATTGTAAGCTTCGAAGTCTTTAACTAACGTGATACCGGAGTCAACAAGCATACTTTTAGAATTTGATTAAAAGGGAATATAATATGGAATCGCGTATCTAAAGAATTTAATAACGGTATGATTATATCCGTGTACTGCGACAGGGCTGTGTAGGGCTGTTTCGCCTGCCTGATCATGCAAGCTGTCTTGTAGCCTACTGGTCTAGGTGCGTGACTACCAACTGGCAGGTTGTGTGTTCGAATCCAGCTGGTGCTGGACTCTTATTTTAACAAACATTTCTTCAAAAAAATAGGTAAGCGATATTATGGACAATCAATTGACTTTTATATTTCAAAATATCGCAACATGATCGATATTTGCGATATTTTGAACATATCTTCCCTTCTGACAGTGGTTCCTACTTCTATTGTGTGTGTGTGTGCAACAGTAAATTTTTATAGAGAAATGGAGGCTGGACAGTATGCGTTACAATATAAACATTTATATTGATTTAAATCGTGTTCTGATTTAAATCGCAAACGCGTGTTTAATTATGTGTTTTTTAATCATAATCAGGCTAATGCATTTCTACATTTTCTGTATGAACCAGCTTAGAGGTTCATACAGAAAGACAGCTTGTGTTTAAATTGAGTGTAAGGTAATTTATGCTTCTAAAGTCATGGTCAGTATTATTGTACTGTGCTGTACTGTGTCACATTATTTTATAGCGTTTTTATTGCGTTATTAAATCCGGTGGCGCTGTGTTAGTTTCCTGACTCACATTATTTAAACTGCGACACTGATCATTCATCTCTAAATAAACTTTATTTTATATAGAGTTTTAAGCGAATAGGTAATTAGATTGCTCATAAAACTAATCACTTTTTCTACATAAATACAGCGTGATAGCTCTCTGAAAATGCTTTTCCTTTATTTTTAAAGTAGGCTCAGATTTCAACTATAGATCGTATTATTATAAACTTTCTTGGAAAAATGTATTTTATGTAAACCATGTTTGCTATTAATTCATTTAGGGCTAAAATACGTTCATTGTCTTCCAATCGAGTCGAGTTGACATTGGAAGCCTGCCACACCCGGACTGTTAAACCAACGCATTAGCACGTCAAAGCCCATTGAGCCAGTATTGGCTTTAGTATTCCCCCCTTCTCCCCTCAATTCAATTCAATTCAAGGTGTTTTATTTGCATGACAGATGGGTACAAGCAGTGTTGGGTATGTATATTGTAAAGCTTACGGCAGACAGGCACTGTGTAGGAGCCGACGCACCAGAGCAGCGCACCGAGGGAGCGTCTGCATTTATAACTTAGTTTTTAAAATTAGTCAAGCAATACGAAGCATCTCCTTTTACTTAGTGCCTGAGCATACTGCAACGCGTGTGAAGCCCATAAACGATATTAATTTTGGAACTTAAACATACAGTATATGGCTGGTCTCGGTACTTTAAAGAAAACATACACACCAGTATTCCATTTCTCCCTAAACATTTTAAGCATCGAAGTCTTTAACTAACGCGATACCGGAGTCAACAAGCATACTTTTAGAATTTGATTAAAAGGGAATATAATATGGAATCACGTATCTCAAGAATTTAAAGACCAGACAATCGCAAACTCGTTTTCAATAAAATTATTTTATTCATTCAGCAGTTTGTGAGAGGGACATCCAGCAGGAAGAGACACACACACCGGTTTTCATTGACAAAATTGTTTTTTTTCAATTCCTCTTGTCTAACAGGAATGTTTTGTTTGTGGACAGACTGTTTGACAAGAGGAAAAGACCGCCTCCTCCTACGAAGCATTTCGTTGATCCGATCACGAATTCTTTTCCAGTCGTACGCAGCAAGGGTTGAGAATCTCCGATTCACCATCGTACTAATGGTTTCCCGGAGATTGCAAGGCAAGGCACTTTTGCCTCTGGACCCATCGAAATTTACAGACGTGGTCCACCCCCAGTAAATTTCAAAAGTCACAAGATTTCGAAACACGAGGGCGGCGTAGCGGTCGGCTCTTGCTTTCCCGTCTATGCCGATGCACTGCAAGTACAACCCCCCCTCCATCTCCTGGGTGATGGGTAGCAGCTGGACATCTGGGAGAATTATTCGTCCCACTGGCATCTGTGAATTCCGCTGTGCTTCCTGGGGGGAGATAGCCGGCGGGGACAGCATCAACAGATTCCTGCGCGGTGGTGAACTGAGAGGCCGGGATGGAGTGTCCTGAGGCGGTGTGTGCTCTGCGGGGGGGCAGAGCTTCCGCCAGGCATTGCAGCCTGCGTGGCGGGGAGAGGCACTTTTCGGGAGACAGCTGCTCAGCTGTTTGACTGCTGGAACTCTAGCCTCCCAATCCTCCCCAGTAATGCATCGTAATGCTCCCGCTGCTGCCGAAATGTCTCCATACAGGTGCTGCTTCTACAGGTTGGCACCCTGGCCAGTGGCCGAGAGCAGAGACCCACGGCCTGTGGCAAAATAACATAATTCATGTAAGAAATAAAGTCACACAGTAGTATTCATCAGTCGCGGAACAGAAGTCAAAATAAACTTTTCTTTTTTTCCGTCTTACCGCTTTCTTTTTTACTGTCCTGGTGGTAGATCGTTTCGACCGTGCGGTGTTTTCTTGAAGAACAGGCTACGAAGAAATAATTATAATTGAATTTAAAATTCAAAACGGCAATAATACCTTGTAATATGCGCTGTAATCACGTATTTCAGATGAAGTCTGCTGTATTTGCTTACCCTTCGCTCTTTGGAAGCTGGGGCGGCAGAAGCACCCCGTCTCTTCCCGTAAAACGCCTTGGTCTCCATACTGTACTATGGTCGCTGTAGTGCAGGTTCGCAGTTTATTTTTTTGTGATGGGAGCTCACCCAATCCCTTGGTGTCTTTTATGCGTCACACATACTGTATTTCAGCGCCATATATTTCATGGATATTATGGAATATAATGGATGGATATCTTAGTTATCTTTCTAGTTCACAGGTTTGCATGCATAATTTAATTTTGAAAGCCACTGAGACATCGGGTACTACTGTTGTATTTATGAAAAAGAAACAAAACAAAAAACATACTAACAACTGTGCCATCCTACTCCTTAGTTAATACATTTTATTATTCATAAACAGTTAACATTGTTAGCAAAATATTTTGAATTATATTTAACCCTATTTTTTCTTAAGTTTTGTATTTAACTTATTATATGATAGTCAGACTTAATGTATATTTGAACAATGCAAATATATTTTTACAAGATTTTACATTAAGCACTTAAAATTAATATGGTTAATAATAGTAAACTGTAACATGCTGTAACAAGATCGGTTAAACTGCGAAGAAAATGCTTTCAGAGAAAATGTTTCAGGTGTGAAGAACATAGATCTCCAATGCAATTTCAACCAAATCTGTTCCCACACACCCTGCCCCCACTACCATTAGAATATACACAAACATTTTAGCGTTTCATTCTGAGCAGAAGACCCTCACACCTGAAGAGTGCTGGCTGTGATGAATTAAACCTGTTTTACAGGTTTCAATCACAGACCATGTGACATGGGACTCAGTAAACTAAAACACAGTGCCACTGGATTTGATAATACTGTAAGAGGACACGGGGAAGGGTCATCTCTAACAGGTACTTCCGAAACGAAACGCTGAAAATGCTAGAGATGGACCTTAGCGAGATGGCGGACAAAAAGAATCAGCTGACCAGTAGATGGAAAGGGTCTACCTTAAGAGACAACGAGACACAGCTGAGACGCATCAGGAACCGGGATATAAGTGGCCCGGAGGCAGTGAACAGCGCGGAAGTCGGTAAGGTGAATGCGTTTTGGAGGAAAAGAGTGGAAAGAGGTGGATGTTAAGGATCGGGCTAACGAACGACTGCAAGGAGAAAGGTTTATGATTTTGGATTACGGGCACTGGTTTAGGATACATCGCGGATTGTCTTTATTACGGGCTTTTGGAACTCGGAACGAATCAGGACTAAGGGAACGGATTACGGACTGTATTAGGAAGACAGTTGTTGGAAGAAACGCCACGGATCGGAGGACAGTAAAGTGTGGTGTAAGTACGACCTTCGTTTACATAAACTATTCCCCCGGAGACACCACATACCTAACCAAAATCCGCAATATGGAAACAGAACCTGTGTAATTGTTGATAGATGATGTACTCGTAACATTTTTTCAAGACGAACTACAAAATTTAAAAAATGACTTGTATGTACTTGAGATGTCTAATCAATCCACGGGTTCCAGCACAAAACGAAACTAAAACGCATACCGTTTCGCGCTTCTTATTAGTTGCTCAAAAGTAATTTGACCGTATGAAATGCATAATATAAACCTAGAAACATATATGTGAGCAGTACTTAAGCACTGTAGTATCGGTGTTAAGACATACCTCTCAAATACTGTAAATCAAGTTAAAAATATCTCAAGACCGATTCTGGTCGTAATGAAACCATGTTTCGTGTATGTTTTATTTTTCATCTTGAAATAACTCATTTCTAAATACCTTTTTCACTGTTAACATATAAAATATGTATATAAAATATACACTCTGACAGTTCATCCTGCTACCAACATTAAATAAAACAAATCTTAAGATTTCTATATTTATGTCTTTATTTAGTGGTTTCATTCGAAGCTTACAATGTTTAGGGAGAAATGGAATACTGGTGTGTATTTTTTTCTTTAAAGTACCGAGACCAGCCATATACTGTATGTTTATGTTGATTTCCCTTCAGTGGTAAACTTAGATATGAATATTCAATACTTAAACGGGCACAGTTAAGACATTAAATATACATATACATATTGTATACAGTTGTAGTTCAGGTGGGTAGCTGCGTCAGCATGCGTAGGCTGCAAAGGAACAAGTAATAGGTTTTATTCCATGCTGAAAAAAAGAAGAAAGAGAACACAACATTTCGGCCGTGGAGCCTTCTTCAGGTGTGCCTTCTTCACACCTGAAGAAGGCTCCACGGCCGAAACGTTGTGTTCTCTTTCTTCTTTTTTTCAGCATGGAATAAACCTATTACTTGTTCCTACATATTGTATACAGTTTGCATACGGTAATATGTTTATGTTACGCGATTAAAAAATAAATAAATAAAACTGAAAGGTCCAGCACCAGCTAGATTCAAACACACAACCTGCCAGTTGGTAGTCATGCACCTAGACCAGTAGGCTACAAAACAGCTCGCATGATCTGGCAGGCGAAACAGCCCTACACAGCCCTGCCGCAGAACACGGATATAATCATACCGTTATTAAATTCTTGAGATACGCGATTCCATATTATATTCCCTTTTAATAAAATTCTAAAAGTATGCTTGTTGACTCCGGTATCACGTTAGTTAAAGACTTCGAAGCTTACAATGTTTAGGGAGAAATGGAATACTGGTGTGTATTTTTTTCTTTAAAGTACCGAGACCAGCTATATACTGTATGTTTACGTTCCAAAATTAATATCGTTTATGGCCTTCACACGCGTTACAGTATGCTCCTATTCTTTTTATGCTCAGCTACTAAGATTTCCCTTCAGTGGTAAAATTCAATATCTACAACGGGCACAGTAAAGACGTTTACAGTAAGTCTTTCTACGACAGACCAACGGATCACGAGTGCCCCTGTCGGTCAACCAATCACGCACCGCGGTACCCCGTGTCATCTTACCTGCGGTACGTGTCTGTACCGCACACTTTGAATGGCTGCATCTGTAAATTTATGCCGTCCCAAAACCACATTTCTCCGCGGTGTAAAGTAAGCGTCTAAGGCAGCTACAGTCTGTTCATATGTACCTTTTTCTCCAGGGAGGTTGGCGAAAATCCGCTGCACGGGAGCCCCGATACAGTGCAGTAATGTAGCACGTCTCACGCCATCCTGAGCTTCTGAAGATCCACTGGCTATTTAAAACAATCTGTACGACTCCATCCATATCTTGTATTCCGTATACAAATCCGGAGCTCTGAGGTTCAGTAGAAGCGGTGGAAAAAGCTGGGCATAACCAAAGCTTCTCGGCGCGGCTGCCATATCTTCCATGGCGCAAACTAAACGAAAAGTCTGAAAATTCAGAAGTTCGTTTCTACCAGCAAGAGAACTAAAATCTGCAGTGTTCTGCTCGCTTTGAGTCCGTCAAGCACTCATCTCTCGTCGCCATAAATGTTGTGTATCTAAATTAAGAGACGTTTTTATATTATTTTAACTATTTTGTTAACTACACAGATCACGCCCTTACACCAATATTCCCGCTTTCTACTCTCGTTCTGTTGTCTCGCGATGTCTACTCACTATACTACATTTAGCATGACTTCTTGTTGCAGTTGAGCTCAAAGCTGGAGATGATCTCCATATTCTACCGCACTAACTAGTCCGAAACGTAGTATACTTTTTAAGTGAAGTCAGGTTGTTCAAAAATTAAACCAGCGCCCTGTCACAGAAACGTACCCCGGTCTCCCGCGCAACAAGCGGGGGTACTCGGCACTATACTAACGAGGAGCGCTTGTCTGCAGCTGAGCGTCAGCTCTGTTTACTGTCAGCAGTCATTGCCTCATTTCCAAAGACTTGCGACCCGAACGCAATGCCTTAGACCACCAGCCATCTTGCCTGTGGTACTTTTAATGAAGTATATATTTTAGTTCTTTCTACTCGTTGATAAGAAAAAAAGTGAAATTATGTAATTAGCGATATGTCTTTTTTTCATGGGGGAAAACTAGCCCGAGCAAATGTAAAGTTTAGAACAGCGCTCAATAAAAATGATCAGAAACCGAAAGCGCTTCTTATGCGGATCAGTATATTCCGATACCACTGGTTCTGCAGAAGAAATAAGAAAAGCCGAACTCAAAGCACTGTGTTGCCATTACGGGTACTCTGTCTGCAGGTACTTTAAGATCTACTCACACCGTGATGCCATTAAGGGTACCTAGTTAAAAAAAACTTATCGTCACCTTTTTGAACGTGATTATTAGACACCCGTTAAATCTCAACCGAGGTTTCTTGAGAGATCGTTCAGCGAGCGAGTATTAAAAAAACTACATCGCTTCCAACCTCTGCTGTCACTGTAAACTCGGACGTGATGTTCTGCAGATGTGCAGTGTGCCTTTCCTCTTGTTGTTTTCAAGAGCACTCACTGTGTGAGCTCCTCACTGCGTGTTCTGTACTCTACTGTGATTTAATTTAGATGATTATGTGGTTCAACATTTTCGGTTTGAGAAATGAAACACTAAATACACTACTGTAAATACAAGTAATGGACATTTAAAATAACCACAGTACAGCTAGAAGAGTGAAAGATAAAAGACTATTTAGAATGATATTCACAATAGACTTAAAAACAGCACAACCACCCAAACAGGGACTTGAACCCTGGGACCCTCAGATTAAAAGCCTGATGCTCCACCAACTGAGCTATCCGGGCTCTGAAAGAAAGTTGACACTGTCAGGATCCTCGCGAGTCACGTGTCTCTTGTGCCGAAGAGCAGTCATACCTGACCTGTCTGGAATGACCACTGACAGACGTTATCCAGAAGCGACGGCACCACTCACAGTAGAATGAGTGAGAAATACAGCATGACATGGGTAGTTAAGGGGCTCCCACAATCCATCTTTCCTCACATTACTGATTTTTTCACTAACATTTTGACCTTTTCACAGTCAGATTTTTTTCACATTTAATAAAATCTTTTAATCAACAACATTAAAAAGAAAACAAATGGAACGTTTTTTGGAACAATAATTAAAAAAACTTTCAATGCCTTGGTTGTATACGTGTGCACACCCTTTATGAAGGGAGTTGCAACAGTGCTGAAATTTAAAGAGCATTTCTGTAGAGAAAACAGCATTTTTTCTGCCTTGATGTTAAGCTTAGGGAGCCTGTCTTTTCTAAATTATATTTCTTAACACCTTGCACAGCCTCCCGACAGACTAACAAATATTTTTTGGAGAAATTGGCTCACACACCGGAAGACACTAACGTTTATTTACGTTAGAGTATGTAAAACTCAGGCTTTCACACCTCTGCTTATAGAGCCCTTCAAGTCATTTTATTTTTACAGGAAGACGCATTCCCTAACAATCTCTCCTGTTTTAGAAATGCTTCATAAGGCGTGTTTGATTCAACGGACAAACAGTATACTAATTGTACAATGCAGATCTATGCGGCATTCGTACTGGATTTGAGTGGGATTCTGAAATACTTCTTGCAAAGGTATTCAGACTTTCTTGAACCTATAATAAAAACACAGACCTGAAACTCCCTAGCTTCCAATCTCTGATGTTGCTGTCCTTAAACTCGGACGTGATGTTCTGCAGACGTGCAGTGTCCCTTTACTCTCATTGTTTTCAAAACGACCTCCGTTGTCGGGTGAAGTTGAAGTGGAACTGGCCTGACTGCACAGAAAAGTACTGATGATGAGGAATGATAAAATGTTTCTACGGCTCAAAATGTCTCTTTAGACCCTCGTCATGTCTGTGTGAGGAACAGGCAGGTAGAGAGGCTTAACAGATGTTCATGATGTTTCACACGGGGTGTTACCTGTTGTAGTGTTTCAAAAGATGTGTTAGCAGACCACAAATTATCTTGAAAAGATTTGGGTTTGTACTGGCTGGGATTCAAACCCGACTCAATTATTTGGAAGGCGCCTGTACCACCAACAAACTTCCGAGAAGCACCTGCAAATTATCACAATCCTCTCACTCACCTTCAAAGTTATGGAGACACAGACGTCCAATGAAAACTAATTTTATTCACTCAAGGCTCCACTCTTTTGTTGTGATGTCATTTTAATTAATATTAGCTTTGATAAGGTGTCGTTTTTGCCTCTTAAAGTTAAAGTCTGCTCCTTTCTTCCTGGTATAGAAATAACATGTTCCATCTTTGTTTAAAAACACCACTAAAAGTAAATTATTCAGCTCTAACGCCTGTGTGCATTGACAAGACATCTCAAAAGGACTTATCAAATAAGAACACGATCCTTCCTGTTACCATTCCTGTGGTTGGGGCATTGTTTCACCCTTTTATGTTCTTCTACAATATTTGCAGACAGGGCTTTATCACTCGAGTTGTACAGAACAAGTGTGCATCGGTCAATGAAAATCATCAGTAGTGCTGTTTGTCTATGCATAGTTTAATCAAGAGCACTTAAAAGATGCAAAAAGCTTTCAAATAAAACAGAATTGAAAGACAGTCGAGTAAGGGGGTAGAAAAAAAGCTCTCCCTCATCTGGGAATTAACCACCGTCGCACGTGTGACTGGATACAAATGGATAATAGATTAATTTTTGCCCAGTCTCTTGAAGCTTCAATGCGATTATTTTTCCTTCCTTATTTCTTCATTCCCATTAATTTACTCAGAGGAAACTCGAAAGTGGGAAACTGCAGGCATTTTTTGTGAGTGGTGGATTGTGATCAGTGAGCATCTGCACATCTCTAAGTCTGTTCCATTACCTTCGCCATCGGGGATGTAGCTCAGTGGTAGAGTGCATACTTTGGATGTAATAGGTCCCAGGTTCAATCCCTGGCATCTCTAGGTGCTTTGTATTCCAGGTCTCACATCGCAATCTTCTGTTGAGTGAGAACTCTTTGCTCGTTTTCAGAGAGAGCCAGGTTTACACAATTAAATGCAGGCACACTCGACGTGCTGCAGAGTTGCTCTGCTGTTTTAAATGTACCTCATTTAGTTCTGTTAAATCCTAAATTATTTGAACTAATAATTTAGTTCAAATTCAGGAAATCGTGAGATTGCTTCACACTTGTCGTGGCTGTTGCAGAAAACACCTGTTGAATCTCACCTGGGATTTTTTGAGAGATCATTCAGCGAGCGAATCCTCCTTCTGAACTCCACACTAAACTGAAAGCTTCACGAGCTCCTCACTGCGTGTCCTGTACTGTTACAAGTAATAATAATAATAATAATAATAATAATAATAATAACAATTGCTTACACTTATATAGCGCTTTTCTGGACACTCCACTCAAAGTGCTTTACAGGTAATGGGGTCTCCCCTCCACCACCACCAAGTGCTCTCTTGTAGATGTGAAGCACAGACATAAACACACTTTGAAATTGTTCAGTTTGTAAAGGAAAATGCAAAAGATCATGACAAGTATTGATCGTATAAAATATCCATGGTACAACTCGAGAAAGTACTGAAGGACTACACATCGACTTTTGATGATTACAAGAGATTCAAGAAACACAACCGTCTGCACCTGGGTTTGGATCCTGAACGTTAGAGTTAAAGAACAAAAGCGACTACAAACTCTCTTAATTGTCTTATAGTTTATGAAATAAAATAATTTCTTACTGTTGATAGACGATTTATTGAATTTTAACAAAATCAGAATTACAAACTTTTTCGGTTAAACTGTTATTCATATACTCTAACGCAGATAAACGTTAGTGTCTTCGGTTGTGTGAGCCCATTTCTCAAAAAATATATATTTTTAGTCTCTCTGAAGGCTGCGCAAGGCGTTTAGAGAGAGAATTTCTAAAAGACAGGCTCTCTAAGCTTAACATCAAGGCAGAAAAAAATGTTTTGTTTTCTCAACAGAAATGCCTTTTGGAACTTTCAGCCTTACGTAGGGAGCAACGTCTGCCGAGATCACTGATGAGCCAGTGCACGTGGTGGTGTGCCTGCAAGTATGTTTAATATTGGCTGTGGTGGCGAGCTGCTTTTGTCTGTGAAACTTTAACTTCTTCATGCTGAATCATCGGCAGGAGTAGAGCTTATTGAATCTTTGCGCATACGCTTCATCAGAAATACCTTGTTCCAATGTCCATGTTCAAAAGAGATTAGGGGATTTACTTCATACTTTCACAAAGCATACCTTACACGAAAGACTTAAATGGGGAATTGATTGTGCTTATTTACGTTGTTCCTGTGGTTGCCTTGGTTACAAAGCTGAACGTTCTTCCACGTTCTGCTAGAGTATCCTCTGGGTGGGCTTTATCAGTTCGCTCGGATAGGTCATCAGTGCTCAGTCTCTGGAAAATAATCAGCACTGTCGTTTATTTCTGTGCATATGGCCGTGTTTTAAAGCATATAATCACGAGTTCATTGATTTCTCCAAATAACAACAATACATTTAACCCCGCGGTAAGAATTCCTTCAATCCGATAGTTTAACTCCGAGTAAAAACTATAGCAGCACTATATATAATGAGGTGATATTCAAAGATTTCAACGTTCTTATTGAATCGCCTGTTTGAGATATCGGTCAGAATTCCTAAAATGATTTTATAATTCAGTTTTGCTTTACTATTATGATCCATAATCAGACGCGTTACCCATAGCGCTCCTGGCCCTCGAGTCACATTCTCCAACTCAACCACATTGATCTCAGAGCTGCGACTAGTAACACTGCCCCGGTCAAACTTTTCTCAATTAGATACAATGTCATTCATTTTGTCTGTTTACCCGTCGTGCTGAAATTCACACATGAGGGAAGTCACACGAAAGAAATCGCAGAAAAGATATATCGCTTTAAAAAGAATTCCAGAGTGGAGACGCTGACGATTGAAAACTGAGCCTCGTACACACGATGCATGTGCTCTACCAATGAACTAAACTCCCAATTGGTACTTTTGCTTGAGGCTCTTTAATTGTGTTAGGAAGAGTGAGGAGTCGACAGTACATTTTAAAGGTCACAGCAAGACAATAAGACGCGATAATTCAGAACATGACCCTCTGCTTCATTGTATACTGAGCTTTCGATTAACATCTAAGTGAAAGACAAACTCACTTTTTGATTAAAGAACACTTTTATCACATGTTCTGCACTCCTGATGGTGTTTAGCTCTTTTCTACACTCAGTTTTTGAAGATCCCCAGCTAAAATATTCTAAAAAGTATTGAATAGCATTTTCGTTTATGTTTATATTAAAATTCCCAGTGATATTGACTTAGGTACTCAAATATTTACTTTTTGTAGTTTGAGTCGCGCCAAAAGTTTAAAATCTCTGCAAATATCAGGATGGTTGAGAATGTGCAAAGAAACCCAATCACATTTAGAGAAGGTGATGTTTAGATCAGATTAATTTGAAGTGTGTCTCTGGGTGCGTTTGATCTACCAACGATGTGTTTAACTGAAGGACATCCTGCTTGATTGTGCCATAGAAACTAAGACGTCGTATTTTTTCTACTTTCACAGATTTTTGGCTAAAGACAAAGAAAATCGTTGTCGTTTTCTTGCCAGCTGGCAGTAGTTTTTCTGCACTAATAAGAAAGATGAGAATGTTATCTTTCGCAATGTGTGGGTTTTTTGAATAAAAAGTTGTGCAAAAAATGAAATGAACACTTCCATTAAACTTATTGCAGAAGCATGTTGATGGCTATAACGATAAACAGTGTGAGAAAACAGGAAGAAAGGCACCACTGGAACACAGGATCTGTTTACTAGACAAGCACTTTAACCAACTAAGCCATGCACCTGCGAAGTACTGTCCTTTTACAGCTTCTTGGACACACCACTCTGTCACATCTTTGTTCGGTGTGCACTGAGCCTGCTCGCTGAGCAAGTTGAGAAAGGATGTGAAATGGCTTTTAGCTGGCAATTTCATTACCTAGGAGCTCAATATGCTTTTGATGATCTACAGGGAGTCCAGTGCAGCACAGGTGATGGACTGTTAATCCATTGTGCTCTGCACAGGTGGGTTCTTGTCCCATCCTCGTCGACTTCAGGGTTTGACAAATATGCTTTTTTAAGTGGTTGTGCTTTCGTTTCGTTTTTCACTCTTGTTCTAGAGTAGTAATGTTTCTAGATGTGCATGAACGTGGTATAGTAGGCTGACAGCAGGAACACGTGGCCCACAAGCAGTGACAGTATTAGAGGTGCCTGCAGTATGTAGGTTTGTGAGCAGTGATAAAATAACTTGCCATGGAAGCAGGTGTGCCTGAGTTAATACAGCTCCATCAAGTAGAAAAAGTAACAGAAGAACCAACATAAATCCAACAGCGAGCTTCTACCCCTGAAAACACAGGCGAGACTGCTCCAAGCAACTCACTACCTCAGCATGGCTTCACTGCACACTGCTGTTGAAACCAATTGTACCACTAGAGCTGTGTGAGCTTTTCTCTCTACACAGACTGACACTGCACAAACACAGGGTTTGGGCTGTGGATCCATCTCCACATGGAAGAAAGAGACAGTAAAATAGCAAGGAAATACAAGAGAAGAAACTGAAATAATTGTGCTCACTGCAAAGTAGGAAGGACAGAGGTGGCCGGACACTTAAAACAGCTTGGAGAAAAATTTGTAACGACGTTCTTCGGTGTCAATCAGCAGATGGATTTCTCATCAGGTTCTGCTGTGCAGTTTGAACGTTTGTTCTCCAAAATCTGGTTCTTTATATGAGATCAACTGATATTAATTTGGACTGATCAGAATCAATACAATTGATGTCTGGGGAAGGCAAATAACCTTTCTTCATGATCTGGGATGTGACTCGTTAAATTTCAACAGTTACAATCCCCTTTATAAAGGGTTTGCACACTTATGCAATCAAGGCATTGAAAGATTTTTATTATTATTATTGTTCCAAAAATGTTCCATTTGTTATTTCTGATGGAGCACCATGTGCAAAGATTTAACAAGCTCAACTCTCGCCAACGATTCGGAGTGAAGAAGCAGGACATTAAAGTTTCACAGACAGAAGCAGTACGCCAGCACAACCAATATTAAAACACAGTACAATTTGCACTGACTGGAACAAGCAGACGTTGTTCCTTGTATAACGCTAAAGGTGGCAAAGCGCATTTGGTTTGAAAAGATGCAGTAAAGCTTTTGTTTTCTGCCTTGATGTCAAGCTGACAAAGTATTTCTAAAAACTTTGCTTAGGTTCTCAAGGGACTGTCAAAACACAATTCCACTTTCCACAATTTTCCACAATTCCAATTTTCAAGTCAGAAGAAAAAGGTTCACAGAAGCATCTGGCAGTGGTGGGATTCGGACCCACGCCTCCAAAAAGACTACTCACTGTGCTCTCTCTCTGTCTCATTACTTGCCCAGAGGAAGCCAGGTGGCTTATAGCTTATGACCATGGAACCGACTGCACCTGCTTTTTCTGAGATGCTTCCCCTCTCATGGAGAGATCTCGACTTCTTTAACACCTCCAGATAAACTTCTTCTGTGGAGCAGGCTTCAGACCTCTGCGTACAGCATTCTTAATGTCATTTTATTTATACAGCAGGATGCATCCTGAAAGTTTTTTTTTAATATTTTTTTTTAATTTGAACAACAAAAATACATATAATACAAGAAAGAGCACATATGACGTATTAATAACATCGTCAGGGGCACGTGCTATAATCCAATTATACTTTCTGAAAAATCTACTGTCCAGGCAAATGTACATGCTGATCTACAGGGCTCTTTTCTGCACTGAGCTGCTCATTTGAAATCCGGAAGGCAACACAAACGCGCTTCTATACCAAGAGTCAAACCTGGACCGCCTGGGTGAACACCAGGAAACCTGGGCACTAATCCATACCTGACAGCTTTTGAAAAGGAGTTCTGTAATATTCACAAATACGAAGACAAGATGTAAATACTCCATAGGTTTAACATTCAGGAATATGAATGGTCAATTGTTTACAATTAGAGTTTTTATGTTTCGTATGATTTAGCTACTTTTTTACAACATGTAAAAAAACAGCACACCTTAATGACAAAGCCTTAGATCCACAGAGAAAAACAAATTGTGTTTAAAGTCATTTTAAAGACACGAGATAACATTACTCTTACTTTTTGTTGCTTTAGCAAATTTCATGTAGTTTATTTCTGACACAAGACATAACAAGCTTATGTATTTATGACAAAAAAGCAGGGCAACAATTTTCATCGACCTTGAAATTGAAATTGTTAAAAAGTAAGTTAAATGCACATATAGTAAATATATTTTCTCATATAATGGTGTGTTTTTTTCTCTAAAAATCGTTCATGAATGGTTTAACAGACACTTTGCATAATTAAAAAATATATTTATGGATTTTAACGTTTTATACAGTAAAGTTTTATTGTGAACATGAGCCCTGTTTATCGATATCACCAATACAGTTCTGGATTTTATTCTTGCTCCCTATGCACATATGAATTTTCTTTCACACAACAGCTCGCATGTGTGGTAGTTTATTAGCACCAGGGAGAAAAAGAATGTTGTTGGCTTTTAAATGATAAACCATTTGCTTTTATACAAAATCAAAATGCATTGTCCAAGACATTGGGACATCCTCTGTTTAAACACCTGTCGTTTTCTATAATATTGGCTCCTGTGCTTCGGTCCATTTGAGAGAGAAGACACTGGAAAAAGTCCTGTGAAAGGGATTTTGCACCTGCGCCAGTGCTGTAGTGGTATCATACAAATCCATCACATGCTGGAAGCTCTGGAAGGCAATGTAAAATATTGCTCAGTCTGTTGGTGGATTAGGTATGCACGCTTTTTTTCAATGTAAAATGCAATGTAAAAAGTTCAAATTTGATTCAAAATCGATTAATGTACAAACCGATAAAGCTAATGTTTTTTATCTAGTTTTATACATACATCTATATCTAATTTTTCAAAGGTCTTTTTAAAAAAAAAATGTTTATCACGATTGTGAAAGTTAGAGAAGGTGTACCAGCGGGTGCCTTCATATTGCCAGCTTCAGCATCACCTATAGCTGCGAGAAAGTTAAATGCGCACAATCTGTCTTTCATCAAAATAATTGCTGGAGCAGCAGGACGCAGAGCACTACCCAGCAGCTGTAGATGGCGCTCGGGTAAGAGCTAATTCTGTTTTCAGCACAGGGAGCAAGAATGAGCTCCGTCCGGCTCCCAACAGAATCCATTCTGGTTTGGTTATTGTAAGACTGTGCGTCTGAGGTTCTTTGGATCACAACGTGAAAAAAAAAAGAACAAAAAACAATTGCTCACATCGTGTTACTTCCACCAGAGGAAGGGAAGATATCCCTTTAAAAAATCAGAACTGAATATTTGGATCCGGGGCCTCATACTTATAATTAATAATTATTTAACTATCAGATTGTGTTTCTGCCACATTTCGTACACAGTACGCCGTATTTAACAATAAAACAACAGTCACAACGAGGCCTTTACATGCAGTCTGGGGTATTTTCCCCTTTTATATTTTTGCCAATTTATATCGAACCTGTTATACTACCAGAAGTGCGCAGTAGCTTCTACTTAATACAAATATACAATTCACAGCTGTTGTAAACAGATGTGTGCTGTGTTTGCCTTTGTAAGCATTTGTTTCAAAAATAAGTTTACAATATGTTAAAAACACAAAAAGCACAAACTTAATAATACAACGATACAAAATCAAAACCAAATCATAAAGCCAATTAAGTACCTATCCTTTGAAAACAGAGAACACCTTTATGTCTACAATACAAACATGACATTTGTATCTACTTTTGAATTACTGTACAAATCAGACAGAGAAGTCCCTAAATTCAAAGATCAGATCTTGGCCAAAACAAGACAATCAGACGTGAGCTGAATTCGGAACAAGAGCCTCTGCTTCGTTGTTTATTGAGCTTTTGATCAAAGTCTGAGTGAAAAAGATTGGCTATTTTAACTGTTTGATTGAAATACACAAAAAGCACATTTCTTCAAGCTGGAGTCGAACCAGCGACCTAAGGATTCCCTCTTGTTTCTACTACAGTCCTCCACTCTACCAACTGAACTTGTCAGATGTCAAGAGCTGCTCTCTGGCACATACTTCCCAATGTAGTGAAATGTTCCGGATGATTTAAATCCCAGTTCGACATCAAGTTTCCAACTCGTTTCCTTAGTCTTGTTTACCTTGAATTTAAGCCACAAACCAGGATTCTACTGTATAAACTTCTGGGAATATTACAAAATGTTTGATGGAGCATCAATCATTCCAGGCGGAAATGGACTCCTTTTTTTTCTTGGGGGATCATATTAAACATTTCATTTGGATCGAGAAGAGGATCACCATGAGACACATAAAAAAACAGTTTCATTCTGTCTTTATTAGAAACAGTATCACAGCTAGTAAAGCCTTTAGTATGCGACAGTGAGAGTTCAGTTATGCCGGGGAGTAAAGAGAACTGAAATTTAGTAAATTCATATTTAAATAGATTGCAAATCTTCAAAGTGTTCTGTCACTGCAAAATTATTACAGGGGTCTACCAGCTGCCAGACGTGCTTGTTTTGGGACTATTTCCAATGAGTATCACATTAGTAGTTGTGTGTCCTTACTGGTATCTTTTAAACATTCGGTTATATACAAACGGGACAGAGACACAGTAATAATCCGATTTTAAAGTGTCCTGCATTTTAATTTACTGAACAGATAAATTAAAATGTTCTGATTCAGAGCCCCTGCAGTTCGTGCTAATTAGAACCACAACAATGCTCCTGAGTCCTGAGCACCACACTGAGCACACGTTCAGCTGAACTCTGACTTTGTTCAGCAGGACTTGTTGTTGCAGTTGAGCTCAGAGCTGGAGATGACCTCCATATTCTACCGCAATTGCTAGTCCTTAACGTAGTACACAGTACACACTTTAAACAATTTAAAATATTAAACAAAGGCTGTAAAGCACACTCTAAATCGATCCGAATATTTGATTTCCGCGATCCGTTTAGGCAACATTAGGCAACGTGGCGCTTCTCCAGCAAAGCATTTCTCAGTTTTGTGAACTACTGGTGCTTTCAACACACCAACTTGCGGAGCTTGTCAGGATGGCCGAGTGGTCTAAGGTGCCAGATTCAAGGACTTATCTTCTCATAGAGAGAATATAGTATCATACCAGCAGCAAGGACTCGCTCTCGTGTACAGAACTCTTCCATTGTGCTCAGCCTTTTGATGTGGAATTGGGAGTTCACCAATTCTGTACACTTTCCCACATGCCTCAATTCATCTCTGATCTCTGTCAGGAGACTCAATACCTGCTTCTGAAACTCTGAAATCATTCACATCTTGTATCAGCATTTGAAAGGAATAAGGTCAGGATTTTCTTACGCTATTGTTATATTAGCATTACTGTAGTGTTGCTAATGTGCTACATGTAATTTATAATCTTAAAAATTTAAAATTCCCACATTTGTAGTTGATTTTGTGTGATCTTCACCTTCACACTATTTTTATGTGTCATTTATTGCTTATTAACATACTATTTTTCATCAAAGTAATATTAAGTAAGACCTGATGCATTAAAATAGTATGATTATTATTTATACTTACTCGTGAAAAGAGGATTGCTGAGATTTTTGCAGATTTCTCCTTTGTTGAAAAACGTGACAGTATTTAACCAAAACGGCGACCAATGAATATCAGCAATGCATTTTGGTATATAACTGGAAAAGATGCTGTGTTAGATTTGTTTTCAATTTCAATAATATATGCGTTTATTAATGTTGTCGATATTATGGTTGTAATTTAAAATTGATAATACATTGTGGCAATGTGCTGCTATGTGCTGATGTACAACGCATGCAGTTAGTAAGGAAATGGTCACTGTTGTAAGGTATTATATTATATATAATTACATTATGGAATAGGATGTGGACAGGCCCTCAGAACAGGGCAAAAGGATTTTTGAACACTTTCGCTTACTTAACTTGGCCCTAAGAAATAGTTGTATATTGTCAATGGTCAGTAAACACTAACAGTCACTCGGACTGTTTGATGTGCAGGAGGGCTATCTGTCCAGTATCTACAGATACACAATAACTAACATTAACACAAATACTACTCATATTACAACAGTAACACTATCACTAATACATACACTATCATTATCACTACCACTGACACAAACTACTTATAATAACAGTAATGCTATCATTAAAACTAACAGTACTACTACTGTTAATACTCTTAACAGAAACAATATAATTATAATTAATATTAACATGAATATGAACATTAAAACTAAAACTATCAGTAGCGCTATCATCATTAATACTCACATGAACACTAGCATTAAAACGACCAGTTGTACTCTCATTAATATTAACTTGAATACACTAGGATTAGTACTAGCTGCTACCCATGACGTCACATCACTCTTTGTGACAAAAGCGAGACACCTAGATGCATACAATGACATGGCGCCTGTCGGCGTGGTTACCATATTTATGATTTATAAACACTGGAAAAAATGCATGTAAACTGTTACTTACATACATTTATCAACTTAGGATACAGTTACGTAAATAATAATATGAATAATTATTGTTTAATTTCAGTTTGAACATTTTTAATACTAAACGCACTATGGTAATTGATCGATACAGTCTTTTTTGACTGTTTTCTAGATATTTAAAACATGGTCAAGAACGGAAAAAGAATCAGTACTCACCAATCGGTGAAGTTAATCGTTAATTCTACGGTTCTTCAGGTGAATTAATTGGTTGTCGATAGATAAGTGATCAATAACTCTCCTCCCTGCACCCCACCCACCTCCCGGAGCTCTTGCTGGTGTCTGTGACGTCACAGCGCTCTTTCTGATGGAGCAGAGCGCCTCAGCCGGAGGAGACTCCTGTCCGGAGCCCGGGGGGCTTTTCTTACACATATAACACCCCCCCCCCCCCCCAAAAAAAAAAGAACGCACCGGGTTGTGAAGAGAAGCGAATCATAACAGTTGCAAAAGGAGAGCGACAAACCAAGGAATGAAATCCATTAAACAGGAAAAAAAATAGTTTACTTCGCAGATTAATGTGTTACAAAGCGTACCCGTGTGGAGCAGTAGAGAACGAGCACAAGTCCCTGTAATAATTTTTTAATGTTTTAAACGAATCATTAGAGTATAGGAGCCAGGAGGAACAACTCCTGTTCCTGGAGGTTAAAATGTGTATCCTGGCTTCATTTCCAGCCTGCTCTCAGTTCCACAGGTAGTCTGATGGTTTACATTAACTGTGTAACTGTTACAATAATTAATCTAATTGTAAATTTAGAAGACTGTTAGACACTTGTGAGAGCAGCTGAATCCCAGGGCTGGTGTGGAATCTTCTGTGTGATCTGAGTTCCACTGCTCAGAGCTACAGACTGGTCAACTAGTCACTATTGTAGACATGACCATCGGATCATCAACTACTAATAATCAATATACTGACCAGAGTGTCACTACTGGTGTTTATTACATAAAAACTAAGGTAATTCCACACTCACATGTGTTATAAAACATTTGTAAAACGTGTTTGGAGGCTGATATACAGTAAAGAAAGTACAGTAATACTGAATGCCTTGAGGTCCTGGAAAGGGTTAATAGAATCTTCTTGCTTCTGACCTGGAACAGAGCCCACAGCTACCAGATCAGTGACCCCTGAGCCCAGAGATTAGACCTGAGTCCAGGCTGTTCTGTCTGATATTATTCATGTAGCAGCACTGATTGCCTGAATATACTCTGGTTCTGGGTTGTCAGGATAGAGAACAGTATGGAGATGAACTTCTGTCCAAGTGTGAGTCTGAGCTGTGAATCTGACTGAGAAGAGAATAATATTTTTTATTCTGCCTCTGAGAATTTTTCTTCATTGCCAAGTGGTGTTACATCCCCTTCAGATACTCTGCACAGATTGCCAGAGAGAAGAGGAGAGAGATGGACAGATAAGGGTTAGACAGATAAGAGCACACGCAACGAGAGAGATATACGTCTTGATTTACTTTGAAACAAGTGTTCATTTCCTTTCTGGAACAAGCTGTTTCCGAACTTCAGGAAATTCATAAAATTTCTACAAGATAAAATACAAATCTTCCTTAGCAGGACAGAAGAAATACTGCAAGTAAATGCCAGTGATTTTTTTATCCTTTTAACGAAAAGTGGAGAAAAACAACGGCAGTGCATCTCTGTCGGCTTAATTTAGCTTAATACAAGTATTCACTTCCTTTTCTGTAGATTACAGCCTGCGAAAGATGAAATGAAGTTCTTGGTTACACTTGGTCAGTGCAGAAGAAATACTGCCTGCTGGAAGGAAAATGCCAGTATTTTATTTTAACTACAAACATATGGTGAAAAGCAATGGGAGTGTGTCTCTGTGCAGCTGTTAACAAAGGGCTGGTGGTTCAAGCACACTCAGGAATGTGCTTCAGATTATCTCCGCAAAAAATTGATGGGATTTCTACGCAAAACCTTAACCCTCTTGAACTTTGTTGGAAATGTGCGTGGTTTACTCGTGTGGAACTACAACAAGTAAACGATTAAGTACTTAAGTCAATGTCCAAGAAAACCATTTTCACGTGTGGAATTGTATCTTCAATTGGCACTCCGGAGAATTCATTTATACACCCATTGTATCCTTAGCAAAAATATTTTAAAATAAGAACACAGATTTGTTGGAGAACTTGACAATCCTTGACAATACTTATTAAATGAGCATTATACAAATGTGCATTTATATTTTTAATATGTACCTTAATTGTAATATATATAAACATAATTGCTTTGATATGGATGTTCATTTGAAGGATTTGAGGAAACTATCAAGGATCTCAGAACAACCAAAGATACATTTGGGCATCTGCTATTGGTAAAGATTAAAGAGTACCGCAAGTGTGACATCAAGAAA
The DNA here is from genome assembly GCF_059453375.1 of Lepisosteus platostomus. Classification (NCBI taxonomy): domain Eukaryota; kingdom Metazoa; phylum Chordata; class Actinopteri; order Semionotiformes; family Lepisosteidae; genus Lepisosteus; species Lepisosteus platostomus. The sequence continues at coordinate 54,736,803 of NC_142615.1, forward strand.
TCACACACACGAGAGGAAAAAAACAGTTTAATTATCAATCGTGCGTAAAAATGCACATAGTAGAGGATGGTTTCAATCCATCGACCTCTGGGTTATGGGCCCAGCACACTTCCGCTGCACCACTCTACTCACAGCTACTGCAGAATGATTCAACACAACTGCTCCATCTTTGCTTTCTAAAAGTGCGCCTGAGATGAAAACTGTAAACGGTAAACGTCACTTTGAGCACTTGGTCTTTTATAGTACAAATCATCACATGCTGCTCAACATGGTCGTGTCTTCAAGATCATTGAGATCCAGAAAGCAATACCTGCTATCCCTTCAATAGCTCAGATGGTAGAGCGGAGGACTGCAGTAGAAATGGGGGAATCCTTAGGTCGTTGGTTTGACTCCGGCTCGAAGGAAGGTGCTTTTTGTGTACTTCAATCAAAGAGTTAAAATAGCCAATCTTTTTCACACAGACTTTGATCAAAAGCTCAATAAACGACGAAGCAGAGGCTCTTGTTCCGAATTCAGCTCATGTCTGATTGTCTTGTTTTGGCCAAGATCTGATCTTTGAATTCAGGGACTATTCTGTCTATGATATTTCACCTTAGAAATATCGCAAGACTACGCCCTATGCTATCATTAACTGTGGCTGAAAAGCTAATCAACATATTTGTATTCTCTCGAATTGACTACTGCAATGCTCTGCTCCCTGGGGTATCTAAATCTACTCTGAACAAGCTGCAGTATGTCCAAAATTCAGCAGCCAGAATCCTGACCAAGTCTAGTGCAAGTGTTCACAATACTCCTATCCTGGAGTCCTTGCACTGGCTTCCGGTCAAATTCCGCGTAGACTTTAAAATCCTCATGCTCACCTACAAGGCTTTACATGGCCTGGCACCTCAATACCTGTCTGAACTTTTATCGCCCTACTCCCCACCTCGCAACCTCCGCTCTTCAAATTCTGCCCTCCTTACTGTCCCCCAAGCCCGTCTACATTGTATGGGCGACAGGGCCTTCTCCTGCTATGCCCCCAAGCTCTGGAACTCTTTGCCCAAGGATATTAGAGAGTCACCTTCTCTAAACTCCTTCAAATCCAGACTCAAAGCCCTCCTTTTCAGAAAAGCCTTTACTTAACTGGTTCCATTCTTCACCCCTCTGCTCTTCTTAATACCATCTTCCACGGTCTCCTCTATTGTTATTGTTGTATTGTTGTAATCATAATTGTGTCCTGTCTTGTGAAATTTTCTTATTTATTGTTGTAGTCTTCTTATTTATTGTTATTGTCATCCTGTAAAGCGCTTTGAGAAGCCACCTTTAAAGGCGCTATATAAAATAAAGTTTATTATTATTATTATTATATTACTTTGTATAGTAATTCAAAAGTAGATACAAATGTCACATTTTTATTGTATATAAAGGTGTTCTCTGTTTTCAAAGGATAGGTACTTAATTGGCTTTATGATTTGGTTTTGATTTTGTATCGTTGTATTATTAAGTTTGTGCTTTTTGTGTTTTTAACGTATTGTGAACTTATTTTATAAACAAATGCTTACAAAGGCAAACAAGGCACACATCTGTTTATAGCAGCAGTGAATTGTACATTTTTTTAAGTACAAGCTACTGTTCAATTTTGGGAAAATAACAGGTTCGATATGAAGTGGCAAAAATATAAAAGGGGAAAATACCCCAGGCTGCGTGTAAAGGCCTCGTTGTGACTGTTGTTTTCTTGTTAAATATGGCGTATTGTGCACGAAATGTTACAGAAACACAATCTGATATTTTAATAATTTGATAAGTTTGGGGCTCCAGATCCAAATATTAAGTTCTGATTTTTTCTAAGGTGATATCTTCCCTTCCTCTAGTAGAAATCACACGATGTGAGCAGTTGTTTTTGTTCTTTTGTTCACGTTGGAATCCAAAGATCCTTAGACGCATAGTCTGACAGTAAACAAACCAGAATGGATTCTGTTGGGAGCTAGATTGAGCTCATTATCACTCCCACTGACCCTCACGTACATCTGGAGTTGCTGGAGTCGCACCACACAGCCACTCCTCGGGTGCCCCCGATGGCCGGGTGAGCCGGCTGCCGCCCTCGCTGGGGAGGGAACAGGACGCTCTTGACGTAGGCGGGTAAGGGCCGGCTGCCGGCTTCGGGGTACATCTTCTCCTTGTTGAAGTAGGGCGAGTGCGCGTCTCTGGACACGGGAAGGCAGCGGTGGTCGGGAGCCGAGGACTGCGAGTTGTTCTCGCTTGCAGACAGGTCTTCGGAGGGCGCATCTGCCAGGCTCAAGTCCTCCGACTGGGCTGCGTCTTCGAGAGCCGGGAAGTTGGCCTGGAGCGCTAATTCCCGAGAGTCCCAGCCAGCCGGCCCGGCAGAGATCAGTGCGGGCACAGCACAAAGAAAATGAGCGCATCGCCAAATTGACGTCCCGGCAAACTGCTACAGGAGTAAGACAAGTAAACCACCAAACTGTGTTGAAGCAAGAGAGCATAAAGTATGAACGCGGTGACTAGGTTTTTACACTGGCAGGACCTGCTACCATAAACCTGGTCACACTACCGCTCAATCAACACAATCAATTACACACAGAGACCCGGATTGTTCTCAGCGTCTAATTAGAACCTGCTTCCAGTATGAGGCAGGACTCCGTGAAGCCGCCTGAACACCGTGTGTATCTGACCTCAGTGGAGGAGTTCCACGCAATTTAGACAGAATAAAATCACCCACACAAGTAGATTTGGCTCAGATTAATTTATTGTTCGTTTCTAATTTCCGAGGACAGTGTGTTAAACTCGCTGTCAGATAGAGTACGGAAAATGTGACACATCCGTCCACACTTTCCTTTATCGAGGGGGCTGTTCTATCAACATGTAACGCAATTAAAATAATTTTACTATTTTTCATTTTTGCATGTCATATTAAAATGTGTAATACAAGCATTTCTTTGCTTCCCAGTAAAGAAATACTGATCAGCTTTTGACATGATCTGATAATAATTTGTCTGATTTTTCAGATTGCTTTTGCTTCGCAGCACTGAGAACCTATGGAAGCCCGTTTCCACCAGGGAGTAAAAAAAAAAAACTATGGTATCTCAGAATTGCGACTTAGAAACTTAGAATTCCGAATTTATATCTCGTAATTGCGACTTAAACACTCAGAATTCTGACTTTATATCTCACATTTGCGACTTCGAAATAGCCCATATTTCATTGTCTGTTCTTTTGTTATTGTAATGAATTCAGGTTCTAGGGTTTGTGCCCTCGCCGCTTCTGTATCTTATTTCATATTCTGTGTCCGTTTTTGTATTTTTGGTGTTTAAATATTTTTTTTAAAAGCCGCTATTCCATCCGGGTACTATGGAAGCCTCACGGCAGAAATGGGATTCCATAACAATTAGTGTAATTAATTTGATTTTTATCAAGTCTTCAGGCCTATAGATCCTATGATCGTTGTGTTTCTTTCTTTTTTTTCAGCATTGAATAAACCTATTACTTGTTCCTTTGCAACATACAATTTGTACGATCTGGTTGCAGTGTGGTGATGGCACCGCCCTCCCCTGCGCATAACAGGGATGCTGGCCGTCGGGGCTAAAGAAAGTGTTCTTAAGCTCAGCTGGCAAGACCTGGGTTCGAGGCAATGCAGTGAGGCACAAACTAGGGTGGGAGTGGTGAGGGCACAAGCCCTTAGAACCCGAATCCGTTACAATAACGAAAGGACAGACAATGAAATATGGGCTATTTCGAAATCGCGAATGTGAGATATAAAGTCAAAATTACGAGATATAAAGTCGCAATTCTGAGTTTTTAATTTGCAATTCTGAGATATAAAGTTGGAATTCTGAGTTACTAAGTCGGAATCCTGAGATACCATAGTGCATCTTTTTTTACTCCCTGGCGGAAACGGGCATCCATACATTTCAATTAGTCTGATCAGTGTAGGACAAGTTAATGTAGAATTATTACTTTGTCTCTTGTTCGTATATAAATGAATGTCTCTGACAACTTAATGTTAGTTTTAAATTTAGTTTTAGTTTTATGATGTAGGTCAAACGTTGACATATGCACGAGTATAGGAAATGTCTCCCTCCTGATTCAGCTCATGCTCCATAGGAGAGAAGTGATTCCTCCTGCTTCTCGTACAACTCTATCAGAACAGAAGCCCGTGTCACCCAGCTCTGATTCAAGAGCGACTCATATCTTTAGCCCCTTTTTTTATTCCTGATCCTAATTTTCTTTAGTTATGATCAATATTGAACTTTTTCTAAATTAAACGACAAAATCAAACATGCAGGCAGACTTTTTCAAAAGTATTAGGAGTTGACAGGGTGCCCCTTTGGAATAGTTGTCAGAAAATGTGAGAAAAGGAAAGTTACGTAAGCTCTCACACACAGCATTAGAGATTGGAATCTGATTGTAAAAAAAAAAACAAAAAACTACCCGTCTCCCCAGCATTTATCGGTGCTGTTGTTTTTATTTTACATATTGTTAGCATTTTAATGAATTGTTAAAAGATTGATACACAAATCGCTAAATACGAAACATAAAAAACCCAACTGTAAGCAATTGACCATTCATATTCCTGAATTTTAAATCCCTGTGTTTATCTGTGTCCAAGTGCCTGGTGCAGCTATTTTGAAAGAAGAGTCTATGATTTATTGTGGAAGCGTATTGTTGCCACCAAGGAGTTTCTAATTAAGAGTTCTCTTAATTAAGAAATACCAAATTATCTCCTAATTACGAGATAGAAATGATATCATATGTGTGTATGAACAACCTGTTACATTTGCAATGGCAGTACCTACAGGCTATCGATAGGTTTGCTGTCACTGTGGGTTTAGTGTTCCTGACACTGCGCATGCTGAGAAATACACACAGACTGACTTTCTTCTCGGAATGAAAAGGTTACCGTTTGTACCTCATGTAAACACAGTTTTAACCATTAGCACACTCATATATATCCTGAATAAAGAACTAATGTGCCCTGGAATCCATTGTACCACTTCAAACTGAATGTCCGATATTTAGAGTCTCAAAACTACATAACTCAGGATTTTTTTCCTTGATGGCAGCATTGGCTTCCGTAATTTAGATACTCAAACACGGAAAGACATTTGCTTTTAGGTAATGTTCAGATGGACCTTGATTATCGATTTGTGGTAGATACCAATAAAATGTAAATTGGTCAAGGATGAAGGGGAGCTTTCTTTCACTCAGAAAATACACCTTGCCCAAGGTCAAGCTCCAACCCACGACCCTGAGATTTTTTTATCTGGACTAGATACCATCTCCAGATTTATCAGTGCTGCCAGCGGAGCTGCCAGCACACTTACAAGTACCCTTGTGAAGCAGTCAGTGAATATGAGTCTGGTGTTAGCGTACAGGGCCAACTCCTCACTTAACACTCAGTTCAGCAGTCACTGGTGATTAACCTGCTAGCACAACTGGTCTATACTTATATTGTTAATAATATAATCTTAATAATATTATTAACCTTAGCTTCCTTAGGGGTGCCTGTCTGGACTCAGAGGGAATCTTGCTGGCACAATATCGTCGCTTAGCTCACCTTGTTCCGTTTAGGGACTTTGCTTCGCCCCAGGGGGAAAGCTCCCTGGTTTAGAGACCCCCTCAGAGGAACCACGTCTTGTCTTGGTTTCAAAACCAAGTTCAGAGGAATTGTCTTGTCTCTGTTAAGGGATTTTTACCCTGAATCTCAGAGGCGTGTCCTTACTCTTTTCCCTATTAATGATTCTTTATATTCTCTGTATGTTTCCGGTCCTTCCTTTTCGGTAACCTAATTGTGTGGTAACATAAAAAATATACTCACCCTGTGTGCTGTCTGGGAATTACCGAAGACTTGGAGAATCCTGTCGACTATGCCAACTGTTGTGGGAAATTCTTCATCAGAGGAGCAGGACACGGTCTTGTGCAGATTCAGTTTTATTGAGCTCAATAAGTCTGACAATGCGTGCTGGGTCTGCCCCACAGAACAGACAAACCGCAAGGGTTTCCCAGTTCTTATATACAGTCAGAAGAAAGTTTGTTTCACCACCTGAGTGCTTGTCCTGTTCTTTGATATGTAATTACTTCTTGTCCTACTCTGTCTTGCTCTAGGTTCTGTCCTTTGATATGCAGCAGACATTGGTCTGGTTTATCCTGTTTGTGGGTGTTGTTCCTGTTTTTTATTATGTAGCATTAAGCCACTGGGGCTGCTAAAGCAGGTCAGCTTTATGGCATCTTAGTTTAACTTTTGTTTGAGGCTAGATTAACAGACACCATCAACACCTCTCACAGTGTGCTTAAGTGGTGATACTGTGATGCTGGATAAGTGAGATATATACACATGTCCCACTTCAGTTACAATGGACTTCACGGGGCTCCTAGGAAGATTCAAAGCTTTGCCAATCTTTTTATAACCTTCTCCAGCTTTTCTCCTCCTAACAACTTTATCTCAAAGCTCCACAGGCAGCTCCTTTGTCCTCATGACAGCAGGACTGATCTGATCTGCTGTTTTAGTTGTGAGACCTCACAGTCAGTGATATTTATTAATTTATCGAGCAAGTGAACACCGGTGAACTTGAAAGGATCACAGGTGTACCTTGTTAACATAATTTAGTGACCTCTCAAGATAATTGACCCAAATTAGGTTGTTAAAACAAAGGGAATGAATACTTATCAATTAAGTAATTTTCCATTTTTATTTAATAGATGACTTCAGAACTATAAATATTTAATTTCATTTTAACATTATAAACAATGGGGCATGAATACTTTCTGAAGGCACTGTATATATTGCTTGTCTTGTTAAAACAATAGTTGCATTGAAAAAAATGACTATTATAGAATTATTGCTAATTCATACGATATCTTGTTCTTTATTATTTACCCTTTATTGTATAAATATTTCTTGTATTTGATATATATCCTCTCTGGGGAAAATACACTTTAGATTGTGCAACAAAGACTTTGAGCTTTTGTTTGTAGAATTTAATCAGATGTGTGACTTTTTTTCCTTAAGAGTGACAGTTAAGGATCTTAATCTGTTTTATACACATTCTGTGTATAACATGGTAAGTTAAAAGCTGTAACACAATTACAAGCTTATCCAATGAGAACAGTCTTAATTGGAAAATTAAACAGGACTAAAATTAACATTCCAAGACTATAAGGAATTCAATTCAATTGACAATGAAATTTATTCAATTTAGACCTCATTCATTTTAAAATTGAATAAAACTAAAAACATTTTATTATACACATAAATTAAACTCTGTGACAAGAGCTATTTCTATTTTAGTCAACCGTAAATAATAGTATAGTCATAATTTAATTGACCAGATGAACTCAAAAGTGGGTGAGTACAAAGTGACTGTGACTAATAGATATTTTAGTAAAGTAAAGGTTTGTTCCATGCTGAAAAGAGAAGAAAATAAATGTTTCGGCTGTGGAGCCTTCTTCGGATGTCACATGCCTACTTGCACTGAAAGACATTTTAGTTTACTTGACTGATAACTGACCTGGTGACTAGATTGGTGTTTTTAAGTCACCCGACTGGAAAAAAAACCCACTCTTAACTGCAGCAGAATGGTCTCTCTCCTGTGTGAATGCGCTGGTGCATTTTTAAGTCATGTGATTGAATAAAACTCTTCCCACACTGACTGCACCTGAATGGTTACTCTCCTATGTGAATGTGCTGGTGAGATTGCAAGTGGCTTATCTGACTAAAACTCTTCCCTCGCTGACTTCAGCTGAATGGTCTCTCTCCTGTGTGAATGCGCTGGTGGGTTTTTAAGTGACCTGACCGAATAAAACTCTTCCCACACTGACTGCAGCTGAATGGTCTCTCTCCTGTGTGAATGCGCTGGTGGGCTATTAAGCTACTTGACCGACTAAAACTCTTCCCACACTGACTGCAGCTGAATGGTCTCTCTCCTGTGTGAATGCGCTGGTGGGTTTTTAAGTCACCTGACCGACTAAAACTCTTCCCACACTGACTGCAGCTGAATGGTCTCTCTCCTGTGTGAATGCGCTGGTGGGCTATTAAGCTACTTGACCGACTAAAACTCTTCCCACACTGACTGCAGCTGAAAGGTCTCTCTCCTGTGTGAATGCGCTGATGTCGTTTTAAGTTGTGCAAGTGACTAAAACTCTTCACACACTGACTGCAGCTGAACGGTCTCTCTCCCGTGTGAATGCGCTGGTGGTTTATTAAGTTACGTGACCGACTAAAACTCTTCCCACACTGACTGCAGCTGAAAGGTCTCTCTCCTGTGTGAAGGTGCTGGTAGGGTTTTGAAATGCTAGACTGACAGAAACACTGCTCCTCCCTGTGCCATAATGGCAGTTTGTCCACTCCATCTGAGCAAGGCCTTGAGTGATTCTTCCTCATCCTTTGATCGTGCTGTGGTCTCTTATTCTGAAAATGCTCCATGGAATGATCTTGCTCTGTGTGCTGAAACTGAGATTTGTTTTCTCCACCTTGTCCCTCAGTGTGCTGCTCAGCAGTGTGAATCATCTGGGGCTCCTTCTCCAGCTCTCTGAGACTAAAACCATCCAGTTCATTCAGTTGTTCCTCTCTTTGCCGAAGAACAGACATACTCTCCAGTTCATTAAAACTTTCAACAATTTTCTCAGTAACCAGATCATTAAACCTGTGTGTAAAGTCATCAGATACTAAGGGATCATATGGTTGTTTGAGACTCTGCAATGACAGTCTCTCCACTTGAACAGAACAAGGCCTAATTATCATCAAGCCCTGTAGGAGCTGCTGTTGCTCCTCCCTGTACTGAATCTTCTCAGTGTGCTGTGACTCAGTATTGTTCTCTTCACCAGGTACATCAGTCTGCTGCTCTGCAGGGTCAATCAACTGGGGATCCATGTCCTGCTCTGTAAGATTAAACTCACCCAGTTCTTCTTTGTGCTTTTGTACAGAGAAACAGCCTAGTTCATTACAAACTTGCGTAATATTGTTCGAGTCCAGATTATTCATCTTCTCTGTAAAATCATCACATACTAAGAGTCCAGGTGTCCCACTCTCAGACTCCATCTTCATCATGGGCACAGAGTCCAGAACCTCAACAATCTGTCTGCTCTCTGTGTGCTGCTCACTGAGAGTCTTTTTCCCTTCTGGAGCAACGAGCTCTGTCTCCTGCATCAGACTGGAGCCCCACTCCTCCGCACTATGCTTCTGTTCAAGAGGAGCCCTTTCCCCAGCCTCAGAGAGAGCACTGGCCTCTGAGCCTGTAAACACAGAACAAGATAAAATCTTTATAATAATAATAAAAAACGTTATTTTATATAGCACCTTTAAAGGTGGCTTCTCAAAGCATTTTACAGAATGCCAACAACAAAAAATACACAAAATAAGCACGATGAGAACACACAGTTAGAGGAGACAGTAGATGGTGGTACTAAATACAGTAGGAGCAGAGGGGTAAAGAACAGTTCAATGAAGGGTCTTCTAAAGAAGAAGGTTTTGAATCTGGATTTGAAGGAGTTTAGAGAAGGTGACTCTCTGATATCCTTGGGGAGAGAGTTCCAGGAGAAGGCCATGTCACCCATTGATTATAGACGGACTGGGGGACAGATAGGAGAACACAATTAGAAGAGTGAAGGTTGTGACGTGGGGAGTAGGGTGATAAACCAGACAGGTACTGAGGTGCCAAGCCATGGAGAGCCTTATAGGTGAGCAGGAGGATTGTTAAGTCGACATGCAACTTGACAGGAAGCCAGTGCAAGGACTCCAGGATAGGAATAATGTGAACACTTCTTCTAGACCTGGTCAGGATTCTGGCTGCCGAATTATGGACATACTGGAGTTTGTTCAATTTGGATTTAGAATCCCCAGAGAGTACAGCATTACAGTAGTCAATTCAAGATTAGACAACACTTTTCAGCCACAGTTAGTGATAACATAGGGCGTAGTGGAGCAATATTTTTGCTGCACATATGGGTCAAATGTCAAATAGCATCCCTAAGTTTTTCAATATAGACTGAAGCTCAAGTATAAGATTATCTACAGATAGAGTTACAGCATTGGTTTTACAAAGTTGATGGGTGGTGCCAATAAGCATGACTTCAGTCTTGTCACAGTTAAGATGAAGGACATTTTGAGTCATCCAAGATTTTATATGGGAGATGCAACTAAATAGAATAGAGACAGACACATCAGCGTCAGGTTTGGTATGGATGTATATTTGAGTATCATCAGCAAAGTAGTGATAGCTGAGGCCATGTGATCTAAAAAGCTTTAAACTACACACATGCGTACTAGTACACTGACAATCAATTTGGGTTGTTTAAACATAGCGGAATAAGGGGGTGTTCTGATTTAGCTTTGTCAAAACCCTAACTACCATGTAAAAAGTAAGTCTACTGTAATAATATCACAATCACGTTACATTTACTTTAACAGTGCACTGAGAGAGAGAGGGGTTAATACAGACACATTGACTGGACACTACAGTACATTAACACTGCACTGAGAGAGAAAGGGGTTAATACAGACACACTGAATAACTGGACACTACAGTGCATTAACATTATACTGAGAGAGAGGGGTTAATACAGACACTGACTGGACACTACAGCACATTAACAATGCACTGAGAGAGAGAGGTAAATACAGACAATGATTGGACATAACAGTACATTAACACTGCACTGACAGAGAGGTGTTAATAGATACATACTGACTGGACACTGCAGCATATTAGCACTGCACTGCACTGAAAGGGGTTTATACAGACATGCTACAGTACATTAACACTACACTGAGACAGAGGCATTTATACAGACCGTACATTAACAGTGCTCAGAGAGAGGGGGGTAAATGCAGACAGACTGACTGGACACTACAGTACATTAACATTGTACTGAGAGAGATAGAGGGATAAATACAAACACACTGACTGGACACTACAGTACATTAACACTGCATTGAGAAAGAGAGGAATTAATACAGACACACTGACCACACATTACAGAAGTTTAAAACTGCACAGAGAGAGGCAGGTTAATACATACATACAGACTTAACACTACAATGCATTAACACTGCACTGAGAGAGGGGTGAACACAGACACATTGACTGGACACTACAGCATATAAACACTGCAATGAGAGAGAGGGGTGAATACAGACACACTGACTGGAAACTACAGCACATAAACACTGCACTAAGTGAGAGGTTAATACAGACACTTTCTGGACACTACAGTACATTAACACTTCACTGAGAGAGAGGGGTTAATACTGACACTGACTGGACACTACAGTAAATTAACTGCACTGAGAGATAGAGGGGTTGATTCACACACACTTACTGCACAGTACATAAACAATGCACTTAGAGAGAGAGAGAGGTTAATACAGACACACCGGATTAATATTCCAGAGGAGTTAATACAGACACAGACCCTGGAGGACGGTAATATCTAAACCAATCAAAATAATTTTTATTTACAAAATCATTAGTTTAAATAAAAACAATCTAGTCCGATACAACGTGAATACAATATTTATAAATGGTGTTTCCTAATGACGTTGGATTACAAATTGATTCAGTGGAACAATTGTTGAATGTGAACGAGGTGTTTTCAGCACCGTAACCGGACAAAACAGTTCAGTTTCCAATAAAGAATCCCGTTGCTACATCACACAAGTCTTTCCCACGTCACTCTGCATCTCTCCACTATACTCTCACCTCTTTCGGAAAGTTTATTTGATGACAGTTTGATACTTTGTTACTTTGTTAGATACTTTGTTAGAATGCGCACTGATAATGAGAATGAGAATGAGAATGTTCACTATTGTGAGATGTTTTCTTTAAAATAAAGTTTGTTATTTAAAAAATCTCACCAGTGAGTCAGTTATATACACTGGTTTTTAACACATACAAGTTCACCACACTGACCTGACAACATTTCTTCTTTTATTTCTGCAGTGACTTCACAGAGAAGCGTGTGTCCAACACGATCTGTCTGTCCCTGATCTCCTCTTGCTCCCGAATCCTTCTCCCACAGCTGAAATCTCCACTTCAGGCTCTCGTTTTCCTTCTTCAGCTGCGCCATTTCACTCCCGACACTGTCCTCCACACACTGTGTGATTTTAAATACGGCCCGTCTCACCAGAATCTGGGAGACGCTGCGGAGTTTGTCTTGAAACTCGTCCTCAGAGTCAGAAATCCTGTTTCGGAAAACTTCTGAAACTTCATACACGATCGATTTGAGCAAAACCTGCATGAAAGAGTCAAGCTGGATTTGCAGATTTAACAAGCACTCCGCCATCCTTCTTCAGAGTAGGTCAGAAACAAAGGCTCACTTCCGAAGTTTAAACAGAATAGCTTCTTTATTTTTATTCTTCACAGATCCTGTTCTGTTCAAGCATAGACACAGCCGACGAGACGTTACATATTCAGAACCTGAAGTCTTTAAAAAATAATAATGAATAATGATAAGAAAAAGATTCAGTCACCCACACGTGTGTGAAATACACGCAGTGTCGCGCAGTATGATGACGTCATTCTTTAACGCGGATGCGGCTTCAAGACAACCGAGAAGCGGAGCTGAGAAAGAGGAGTTTCTGCAGCCGGATATAAACTTCACTGCACCTCCTAGCGCCACCTAGTCAAGAGGAGTGAATCACCTGCGACCTTCGCCGTTCGTAACGGAACAGATACATTTTTTTGCCCTTTCACAACCCTCCTCCCCAATGAAAACGTCTCAATCGGATTTTTGTTCTACATCTCCCTATGCAGGTTTTTGGTTAAAGAAAAAAAATGCTGTCGTTTTCTTGCCAACTGGCAGTATTTCTCCTGCACCGATAAGCAAGATTTCTATTTCATATTTCACAAATTGTTTGAATTTCTTGAAAAACAAGTGGTTCCAAGATAGGAAATAAATACTGTACTTGCATTTAACAAAATCAAGCCCTATGTGATTGTCCTTAATGAAACATTCTGTATGACAAGACAGGAAGAAAGTCACCTCAGGATTTTGGACACAGGATCTCATTTACTTTTTAACAGTTTCAATAAGACCGATGAAAATTGTTGCCCTGCTTTTTGTCGTAAATACACAAGCTCTTTACGTCATGGGTCGGAAATAAACTGCATGAAATTAGCTAAAGCAACAAAAAGCAAGCGCCACAAAGGGGACAAACATTTGAGTTTATGGTGCAATATTATCTCGTCTTTAAAATAACTTTAAACGCAGTTTTTTTTTCCCTCTGTGGCTCTAAGGCTTTCTTATTTAGCTGTACTGTTTTATTTTACATATTGTAAAAAAGTCGCTAAATCATACGAACCATAAAAATTCCAATTGTAAACAAATTACAAATTTGAAATTATTCATATTCCTGAATTTTAAACCCATGGAGTATTCATACCTTGTCTTAGTATTTGTGAATTTTACAGAGCTCCTTTTCAAAAACTGTCTGCAGTCTTGTTAACGTGTTTTTTTAAACATTTTGTTACATATTATTAGCATTTTAATGTATTTTTAAATTATTTGTAATCTCTAAACCGCCGTCACCCAGGCGAACTGGGTTCGACTTCGGGTATAGGAGCGCGTCTGTTGCCTTTTGGATTTCAAAGGAGCAGCTCAGCGCAGAAGAGAGCCCTGTAAAACAGCATGCGGAGTGCAAAAACGTGTAATAATAGTCATCGCTTTGGTGTGTTAAGAGAGATACATTGCGGGAGGAGGGGAGGAGTGACTGGCAGAGAGTGCTGACCTTCAAAAAAAGGACTCGTCTCGGTAAATATATTTCCACATCCTGAAGAGGTTATCCCCATTTCTCTAGTCGGAACTCCTCTATTGCTAGAGAGCTGTAGAATGTGGAGTCTCCAATCCTGCTCTGGGAGTAGGATGTACTGTCGTTTCCGTAGCGTGGTGGTTATCACGTTCACCTTGTTTCTTTGGCCTTCTGACAGGCATGTTTTTTTTAAAGAAACTACTGTATAAAAAATAAAGAGGAACTAAGCTACCAATAATGGTTGTGATAATGAACAATGTTTTGCTCAAGCAATTTCATACTATAATGTGGCATGTATTAACTGCGTTTATCTGCCCTAGTGTCTGGTGAAAATACATTGAGAGCAGAGTCCTCGATTCATCTACTAAAGCAAGGAAAGAGATTTGCTTCTTGATAATCTTTAGCTGGACCAAATACATGCATTGCTATTTAGTGCTAGGTAACTTAAGGTGATTAAAGATGAGCGGAACCTTGTGTAAGAAAATGACATACACTGTGCCCAACAGGGGCTGGAAACCACGACGCTGGGATTAAGAGTCTCAGGCTCTACCGATTGAGTTAGTCAGACGCCGACGCCTGATTGGTTCTGCTGTCGTCACTTTGAAGAGGTAGCTGTCTTATAATTATGTGGTGATCAGGATTCTAGTGTCTTTCACGGTGTGGTGTGTTGACTATTCAAAACAGAGCAAATGTCAGTAGTCATTGAAATTAATGGTTGTTATCAAAAGCGCTTAATTCTTTCACACAGTAACAGATACGCATATAACGTGGGAAGGTCCTCATTGTGTTTTCTGTGTCCGATACTGGCAAAATACCAAGAGGCAGCAGGCAATACAAGAAATAAATTTCAAATAATAATAAAGTATTACCCGGGTCACCCTGCTGAAATTGAAGAACACTAACCGCTAGACCATACGGGAGCATGCAGCCTCGTCATTTCGTGCATAACGCAGGCAAAGTGTAATTTCTGTCGCTACAGCACGCTTGTTAGAGAGCTAGGTGGCACCCGGAGCGCTTACTGAGAGTCAGTTGAAGTACAATGTCAGGATTTTCCGGTTTTCTGAGATCACAGCCGTTTCTACGCAGGAATGAGACAGCATGTGTACAGTATGTTGGAAATCTTAGTAACGTGCAAAAATAATAAAACGGTTAATATTTTTGTACAACATACCTTTAAATAGGTGTAACTGAATATCAATGGTGTAGCGAAAGATTTAAAGCACACTTGATAAAAAGTGATATACTAACAGTATGTTAAAAAATCTTAGCATAATTTAATACGGTAAAAAAGTTTAAAATGAATGATCAATTATTAATTTCTTATCATGGGTGTTGTTTGTGTTTTATGCAATTTATATTAAAAACAATCATTTAGAAATACATTCAAAAGACAACAATATTTTTATAAAAATATATATTTTCAAAAGTCAGCAGAATGCACAAAACAATAAAGTGATGTAACAGAAAATGCTCACACAATTTGTTAAAACATTTTTTTAAAAGCTCTAATATTCACAAATACTAATACAAAGTATAAATATTCCGTGGGTTTAAAATTCAGGATTATGAATGCTCAATTGCTTACAATGGGTGTTTGTGTTCTATACCTGAACCGATAGAAACACCTATTTCTCTACAAGACATAGAAATAATGACTTAGTAAAACAGAGCACTTTTGCTGGAACATCATTTAATCATAGGATTTGATTGCTTGAAGATGGGCACACAACTTTTTCCAAGGCTTGTCACACTGTCATTCCATGAACCCATTCCAGCTTCTCATAGCAAAACGTCTACTTTTTACTACTATAAGAACAGTGATGCACAAGAAATATTTAGTTATCTAAAATATTGTAATAACAACAGGGAGCTATTGGCCACTCTGACACAGTATATCCAGGTGGATGCTGCACATTGGTGGTGGTGGAGGGGATCCTCATTACTTCTAAAGCGCTTTGAGTGGAGTGTCCAGAAAAAGCGCTATATAAGTGTAAGCAATTATTATTATTATTATTATTATTATTATTATTATTATTATTATTATTATTATAAACAGCACAAACCTTCTGCCATACAGTATGCACTTCTCCAGGACCAATTTCAGCACACGATGATCCTCGGTCAAATGAAAACTTTAATTTATATCACATTGGCTTCTGGAAAAGCAGTTGATCTGACATCACATTTGCCGCAACACACTTCATCCTCACTTTGAGTGTAATCTTGGGATTTGAGCACAGAAGTGAGACACACCCCACCCCATAAAGGACTTGAGACCCAAATTCCTGTCTTAAAAGACTAATAAACTTCCACTCAGACACACTTTTTATATCTAAGTTCTCTGATTGACTATCTTCACCTGGGTATTGAGCCAATCATCTGGTCCTGAGACTTAATAGGCTGGATTTGAGTGTCTTTCCAAAAGATTATTTAAAAGCCTCACTTATGCAAATAGTGACACTCTATCTTTTCTTCACATATGAGATTTTAAATATTTTAGCACTTTCCTCTTCACCTGCAACACACTCATCTATCTATAGTAAGTGGTATCTTTGCATCATATTTCACCATGGAAAGAAAGATCAAAGGGTTTTGGCAGAAGAGAAGGAGCTCTCCTCGCCCGTATAGGAACAAGCAATCTTGGTGTTATTAGCACCACACTCTAACCAACTGAGCTAACTGGCCATACAGAAGAAAGTGCTCTCTGTGCAGCATAAAAATGTAATTTAGAGATTTTTTTTTCCTACTCTGAATTGAAACCCTCCCAATTAAGTGTGTGGGCTCTCTGGAAGTGGACAAAATGGTTTTAGTAATTGATTTTCTATCTATTTTTCTATCCTCCTAGGAAGAGGGCATGATTGCTCACTGTGCGGCATAGAAGGTGTTTTAGAGCTTTTACTAAGAATTGAAACTCTTGCAAATACGTGTCCTTACTTCCTGGAAGCGGATACAAGTGGTCTGAGTTGCTTTATTGTGAAGTGACTGGAACAATAAAAGAAGAAATAGACACAAAACTGGAGATGTCAGGTCAGTGGGGTGACTTGTATGAAGCCAGTCTTTAACTTCCTCACTGGTGAGAATATAGTGGAGAGATGCAGATTGAAGTGGGAAAGACTGAACTGTTATTGTCTGGTTTTGGTGCTAAAAACATCTGTAAATAACAGTAACAGGACTGAAAACACCATTTCAAACACAATTACTGTATCAGTATTATAGAACTCAAATCATTCAATAATATTTTGCATATTTTATTATAGTGTTGATATGTAGAAATACATTCTGTTAATAATTGCTAATTTCATTTAATTTGGAAAATTCCCCAAAACCAGGCAACCTAACATAAAAGGTTTAATACATTGTTAAAGATCCAGAGTGAAAGTATATAGAATATTGTTTTACACAATCTCTTAGTGTTTCACAAATTATATTTATTTTACAGGTGGCACCATGGTTAACATTGCTACCATGCAGTGCTGGAGCTCTGTGTTTCATTCCTGCCCTGTGCGCTATCTGTGTGGAGTTTGTAAGTTGTCCCCCATGTTTGCATAAGTTTCCTCCAGGTGCTCCAGTTTCCTCCTAAACTCCTAAAACATTCTGATATTATTTTAGGAAGTGAGCTTAAAAGGCTCGTTTTTTCATGATCATGAGTTTTGTAATGTCAGTTTGTCACACCTATCAAAGTGTGTATTGTTTGAGCAAACTTTTAAGTCTCCTGTGTTCCTGTCATTTAAATCCAGATGCTTTAGTAGATGTCTGTAGTTATAACATTTCTGAAGTTTTAGATTTTGGGATTCTGTGCCTTCTTGTAGGGAAATTTTAATACCAGGTTGTCTCATGTTGTGTCTGGTTTTGTCTACAGTGTCCTTTGTGTAGATCAATTTATATGACTAAGTTGATAAACATTTACATTTCCTCTTCCTGTGAGGTGGATATTATCATTGTGAGTGGCCAAGGGCTCCTTAATTTTTTATTGATACTTTTAATATCATACATTAGAAATAACACGCAGATAAAAATGGGTTTAAAAAGTTTATTGCAAAACATCTTTTTAATAACATTTATAAAAAAAATGTTACCATCAAAAGTGGTACATTCAGAATTGAACATCAATGAATGGTTTTATTTCTAATTTCTAAAACATCAAAATATAAAAAGAAGAAAGACTGAGCAGAAATGGGATGTTCAAGCCTCCCTTTTCTAAAACACAAGCTGCAGGTGCTGTAGACACAGACACCGAGGACAGTGTGGAAACAGTGGAATGAAGTGGACTCAGGTCACAGTCTGAATGTGGAAACAGTGGAGTGAAGTGAACTCAGGTCACAGACAGTGTCAGTGTGGAAACAGTGGAGTGAAGTGGACTCAGGTCACAGACAGTGTCAGTGTGGAAACAGTGGAGTGAAGTGGACTCAGGTCACAGACAGTGTCAGACAGTCTCAGTGCTCAGAGCTGCTGTAAGACTGCGTGACTCTGTTGGTGGAGCTCTTCTGTGTCTAGACCTGCAGGAGGAGCTTCTCCCAGACAGCCCTGTCAGTCTCACAGCACCCATCCTCTCCCTGAGACTCGTCCCCAGCATCATCGTAGTCAGCCCTGTCAGGGGCAGAGACTCCTTCTTCAGAGGGCAGTGTGGGCAGGGCCCTGTCCACTCCAGGGCCAGTGTGGGGGACACCTGAAACAGAGACACAGAGTAAGAGACAGGCAGTGGACAACTGATGGACAGGTAGGACACTCTAAGCTGATATTTTTGGTTTAGCAAGTCATTAAAATTGGACCCATCAATTTTTAATCACGGGTACAGTATGCATTTTTTTTAATTGTATATGTGCGATTTTAAAATCTATAGGAATTAATTGCCTATAAACAATGCTAGAAATAGATAGTATCACAAAATTAATACTTGAAATACGGTTTGTCAAATGAATCAGGTATTGAAATAATATTACAAATTACAAATAGGGGTTATGAAAATGGTGAATATCAGAAATGACAGAGTAGATAAATTAATAATTAAAAAAATCATAGCCCCCACCTTGTAAAAATTGTTAAAATTTTGCTAAGAATATACCCAAGCTTTTGGTATAGTTAAAGGCAGATTAGTTCTTTGTTCTTTGGTACAGCTTTGGGAAAACAAGTAATATTTCAGACACAATGAGTTAAATATTTGTTAACAATGACAATACTCACACTAAACAACACACAGAAGAAATGTACAGCACACATGAATTGTACAAATTTAGGCAACTACTTCCTAACCACCCAGAGAAACTACAAAGTGTCACCAAGTATTTAACTTTTACAGAACACCTACACAGGCCAAAAGAAGAGATATACAGTAGCCGCTTTTTTAAAAATCAAACAGAATACGACCTACAGTTAAATCTCTCTCTTTATGAACCTGGATGCTACAAAATCAATATACAGAACAGTTGTTACAATCATTTAGTCAAAAGCCTTGAATAGGACATTTTTTAAATCAAATTGTATTTTTTAGGATGAGTTGATGGTTCAGTGCAGATTTCGCTTATGAAGTTCCAGTGCTCTAAAACCACAGTGAAGAAATACTTTGACAGTATTTTCTGGACTCATTCTTTTTGCAGTCAGAGAACAGAATTCCTGGTCTTGGGGAATCCTTTGCTCTGCCCAGACCTCACTCTCTCATAATAGATCAGCAGCTGATCAACCTCAAACATCTGATTGGCTGGGTATGTCAGTATTTGGGTTTCAATGAGACTCTGATCTATGAAGTCTAACCTTGTACCAGTACAGTCTCTCAGCCTGTACTGGCGAATATTGATCCCAAAATGCCTGATGCCCCCTTATCTTGAATGAAAGTGGCACTGACATGGATTACTGGGAGTCGCCTTCCCCATTACTGAACCACCTTGCCCACACTGAGCCCCCTGGCTGTAGCCCCCTTTACCTGAAGCGGGGTCTCCCTCACTGTCCCCCACATGACTGTACCCAGATTGTGTATCATCAAAGAGGAGTCTCCCTGTGAACAGAAGAGCAGGTCAGTAATGTCTCTGTCATTCTGACACAGACTGGCCTGTCAGAGATCTCTTCTCTTCCAGTTAGTATTTATTTGCAGATGTGAAATTAGGTCAAGACTAATTTCTAACGACAAAGGTTAATGCAGGCTGGTACAGGGTGTACTCAATCTTATTAATAATAATTCACCTGACACAGTGTCTGGACTCTGGAGCACAGTGATGGCATCATCATAGTACTCCGGAGCCTCTTCTTTCACAGAAGACATTAGCTCCCCTAAAGCACACAGAGCACAATGTCACTATCAGTCATCAAAACACTGTTTCATCTAAAGCGCAGGACTGCTGGAGCTCATCATAACACACTGATTAACTAAACATCATGTTATGACTAAAACACCAGACTCTTAAGTACAGTTGATCAGGGAACCTGATTTCCTCTCCTATTCATTTCTGTCATAAATTTAAAATTAATCCTAGATTTTGTCGTATGAATATATTTGGACAGAGAGCAGTAATGTGAGCCCCAAAATCCAGACTCAGTGAAGGATAACACAGACTCCATATTCAGAGGCTGAGATCAAAGAGAGAGTCAGACTCACTGAGATTGGTGCAGAGTTTCCCCCATTTGACTGGACTGAAGTAACCCACCTGACAATGCATCTGGGCTCTGAGCTACAGTTACTGCATCATCATAGTACTCTGGGATCTCTTCTTTCAGAGAGGGTATCGAGTCTCCTGAACCACACAGAGAGACAGAGAATTTACACTTCCGGACTCAGACTTACTTTGACCATAGAGCTGCAAAGTTACTGTAGTGTGATTTTAAATGTTTTGTGGAGTATAGTTAAGCCATAACTCTAGGGTCGCTGATTTATCTGATCTGAAAGGCAGTTTTTACAGCATGCTGTTCCCCAGTCTCCTTTTCTATCAAAACCAATTAGAGCAGCACCTTGTTTACTACCCCAGTATTGACCAGCTATAGTTTTGCTCAGCATCTGTGATCTGCCGAGATAAGGCTAGTGTGAGGCAACACTGAAGAGCTGGCTTTATAAGGTATCAAACACATGTGGTTCTATTTGTATAATTCAGTATTTTCTACATAAGTTCTCTAAATGGCATCCTGGTTTGAGGTGAGAGTGAGTACTGGACTGAAGACCACCCACTCCCACACTGAGCCCCCTGACTCCACCTCCCCTCACCTGGTACTGGGTCTCCCTCACTGTCCTCCACATCATCGTATCCAGAGGGCAGCTCATCAGAGAGGAATCTCCCTGTGAACAGGAGAACAGATCAATATTACCTGCAGTCAGACAGCAACCACACTGTCCTCTACTGGAAGAGAAGCCAGGATGTGAGTTTGCTCAATTGCTCATTGTTGTGTCTATAAGGCAGATCCAGAATCGTGCTGTGTTGATTTTCTTCACTTAGTTTGACACCAGTTGAGAAAGTAAACTCTACAGGTTTAAAACTAAAAAATACTTTTTTTTATAAGGCAGCCCAGGGATAGTGATGTGATCATTTTCTTTATCTACCTTAACACACCTCTTGAGAAAACCAGTCAGAAACCAGGATGGTTAGATTTTCTACAATTTTTAAGTCCTCAGATCTTCCTCAGAGGGTGGAGATCAATCACACCTGAAGACTCTCTCCACTCACGTCTCCTGGGGGCACTGTAGGTTCCCTCTCTGGCCAGTTTATACTCTATTTTCTCATAGATGGCATCATGATAAGTGGCGAGTGCTCCCTTAGATAGGGCTGTGTGAGGAAACAGACACTCAGGGTTAACATGCAGGGAGCAGAGTACAAGATCAAACATTGACTACTAAACCTTCTTTGGACATTTGAGCACATAAATGTTATGCTTCTGGATTTGCAAATTTCCTGATATCTCCATCTGTAATTGTTGATAATCTTTTTTAAACTTCAAATGGTTTTCTCTACCAGGTTTATTCCTCACGGTAATTATATAAATATCAGTTCCATGTGAGTGACAGAACTGACCACTAGAGGTCACTATGTGGATGGAGAGTTCCCTCCCTACCTTTCCTCAGCTTCCTGTTCTGGATCAGCTGCCCCACTAACAGAGCCAGCACCACGAAGAGCAGAGCCCCCAGCAGCAGGAGGACCAGGGGCGAGGCAGATAGACCTCCCAGCAGCTGTGTCTGGGGTGTTGTCCTGGTTCTGCCTGAGAAAGGGGGAGACAATGGATGAACAGGGACCAGGAGAGGTGCTCTTGGACTCATGTACGCTTTGACAGATGGAATGTTCTGTCCTCCCCCATTTCCCATATGGGGCTATGATGGTTCAGGATCAGGTGCGTAGAGGAAAGAGAGGCACTAGATCTACAATGGGAATCTGAAAACACTGATCTTCACCCTGAGAGAGGAGAGGAGACATTACAGCTACACTGGGAATCTGAAGAGACAGAAAGACAGGAGTTATCACTGACAAGGAGGATTTCTGTTCACCTGTAGCTGTTGCTGGACTGGATGTTGGCTCTGACAAACCTGTAAAAGAGATACGAGAACTGTCATTATTTTGTCTTTGGTTTTATAGCAAGCTGAATCCAGAGTGGTCTTAATAAAATAAAAATCTTTACATGTGTTCCTTGAGGTCAAATGTAGGATTGCAGGATGAATGGTGTCTTGCTCAGAATTAAAGTCTAGTATTGTTCACACACACAGGGCTACACAACATCCCGATCTTGTGACTGATGATCTTAAGATATTAAGCAGTGATAGAATATGTGTAACAGTGTATCTTCTCCATCAATCTCCTACTTTGTTCATCTACAGTTCTAAGACTCTCCTCACCTGTACAGGTAACCCCTGCATCCTCCTTGTGTCGACAGTCACTCTGATTCAGTCCAGAGTGACAGCAGTCCCACAGGTGAACCTCACTGCCCCTGCAGTTCACCTCGTCCAGCCAGATGGCGCCACTCCCTGGTCCGAATGAGGCCTCTACTGCTGCACTCACTGCGTCCCCACAGCCCAGCTGTCTGCAGACCACCTGGGCATCCTGCAGGTCCCAGGAGTCGTCACAGACTGTCCCCCAGGGGCCCTCATACCGCAGCTCCACCCGGCCAGAGCAGTTAGTGCCTCCAGCCAGGCGCAGAGCCAGTGGGACTGAAAGTCAACAGAAGGGTTACTGAGTGTCATCAGATCTGTGACTGTAGATGAGAGCAGAGAGGTTACTGAGTGTATTTAGCTCAGTGACTGTAGTAAAGATCAGTGAGGTACTGAGTGGCTCTAGAAGAGAGCTGTATGGTTACTGTTCCTCAGCTCAGGGCTGCGGTGTCTCTGAGTGTTTTACACACTGAACTCACCTGGGCAGTACAGCTGAGGCTGCTCTTCCTGAGGGGCTGGAGTGCTTCTGTCAGCTTCTTTTCTAGGACCTTCAAAGATTAATAATCATATAAAAACATTATTATTATAAAATAAATAACAATGACATTGCTTTCATTTTTATACATGTTTGGATATAAATTAATAAGAATTCAGTTTAAAGCTTTTGTCTGTTCTTAATATGGCAGAACACTAATTTACAGAGCATTACTCTTCCCTCTGTACCTGAGCAGGTGATATTAGCCACTTCTCGGTCTGTGCAGTCATTCTGGCCCCAGGGGGAGGAGGGACACTGCCACAGGGTGGAGTCGTGTTTGCGGCAGGAGACAAAGTCCAGCCATTTGGGATCAGGGCTCAGCCTGGAGTTTGTCTCTCTAGTGGTGCCCTTGTCTCCACAGCCCAGCTGTTTACAGATCACTGCAGCTGTAGTGTCTGTCATGCTGTTGGCACAGATGCTGCCCCAGGTGCCATTGTAGTAAACCTCTGCCTGTCCTGAACAGCCTGCAGATAGCCTCAGGAGATTATGATCTATCAAGACAGCAAGGAAAGTCAAAGGAAACAAACCCTGACAAGACAGCATTTCATTCTGAACTGGTAAGAAACTACAAGCAAACAATGTGAACAGCAACCAGTCTCATTTCCCGTACTAATCCAGTTATAACTGACTCACGTAATGAAACAAGGACAGCTGTACAATAACACAGTTGATATGAAGGTGACAGGACTGTGTGGTTCTACAGCATTCCCAGCTGTATCATAACTATATCTTAGTCTCTTTTTACAAAGCTTTGCGTGATCTTGGCCCAAAATATTTGAGTGATCTTTTAGTCCCTTATAATCCCTCTCGTACACTTCAATCACAAGGAGCAGGTTACCTAGTTGTTCCTGGAATTAAAAAAGTCACAGCTGGCAACAGAGCATTTTCTCATAGAGCTCCCCAATTCTGGAATAGCCTCCCTGCAGATGTGTGGAATTAAGACGCACTCCCAGCGTTCAAATCTGGGTTAAAAACATATTTGTTCAGTCTAGCCTTTGGATAAATATTAAGGAAAAACAAGCCACGCAACCTACCAATTTCTGTTTTCGTTGTCATTCACTAATACTTTATTTCTTGTCTATTCTGAGGTGGAGTGTTAGGAAGCCAGGCCCAGAATCCAGCTCCTTCTACCTGTCGAACTCAACTTCCCAGAGAAATTTCAACCAAAGGAAACTACTGAACATTCCAGACACTGCTGGACCTCACTACACATTACTGAAATAAAAATACTATCTTTTTCACCATGTCTGTTCATTTTAATTAACAGAGGAGGATAGGCTCCCCCTTTCGAGCCTTGGTTCAGGCCTGGAAATCTGTAAAGCTGCTTTGTGACAATGTCCATTGAAAAAATACAAATAAAACTAAACTGTATTGAACTGAATTTTCCTCAGTAGGATATATTTAAGCACTCCAAATGCAAACCATATCCACGTTGTGGAATTCGAGAATATGGATGATTTTTTTTTCGTTCGTTTACCTGAACACAGGATTCTCACATCCTCCTTGTGTCCACAGTCATGCTGTCCCCACCCTGCTGAAGGACACTCCCACAGAGACGACTCGTTCCCCATACAGCCCACCTCGTCCAGCCAGATGGGTCCAGTTCCCTGGCTGAAGGAGGCTGGCACTGGGGCACTGAGGGCCGTCCCACACCGGAGCTGCCTGCACACCACCTGAGAGTCTGCCAGGTCCCAGGAGTCATCGCAGACTGTCCCCCAGGAGCCATTGTGATAAACCTCCAGCCTCCCAGCACAATCGCCTCCTGCTCCAACCAGCCTTAAGGAGCGCTGGGCTAGGAGAGAGGCAGGACCAAATGATAAAGACACATTCCTATAAACATAGTAGTTCAGGTGGGTAGCTGCATCAGCATGCGTAGGCTGCAAAGGAACAATAGGCTTATTCCATGCTGAAAAAAAGAAGAAAAAAAACACAACGTTTCGGCCGTGGAGCCTTCTTCAGGTGTGAATTTCTATAAACATTGCTGATACAATTACCTCCTACCTCATCTAGCCTGAGGGAGTGCTGGGCTAGGAAAGAGACATATATATCATTATGGCTGGAGTGGTGTCATTCAAGCTAACGTTGACTCTTAAAAAAAAGTTAGGAGTCTCAAAAATATTAGTTTACATATCTGCAGAACTGGTAAGCACAGAGGAACAAAGTGAATCTTTTGGTTTACTCGAATTACCTCCTTATTAGAGTTGTCATCAGACTAAATTCACAGGATAAAATATAAACAAAGAGAAAGAAGAGAGAGGTAACTGAAGGAAGGAAGAGAGAGGAGGCATGTCAGACAAGAAGAACTGGAGATAAAATTCTAGTTAAATAATGGAACCTTGTTTAAGAGACCTTGCAGTCTTGTAATTTAAGAACATTAAAACATTTTCAGGTTTCCTTTATTGTGCAATCCTCAGGCTAAAGGCATTCTCTCCTAGTTGGAGGTTTAGAATAGAAAGTAGATTTTCATTCACTTTTCGGCATTATATTAGTGAGAACATATTCTGTTCATTTAGGATGCAGGGTAATTCTCTGGTTAGCCTGTTTATCCATCATAGAGGATTTCAGATTATAGAGTTATAAGGGAAAAATGTTTTATATAACAAGGGGTAAACTATGGATTTTTACCCTGTCTTCAAACTAAGTGTCTGTAGAAAACCCGAATAGAAATAGCTATAAGTCAATGAATTCTGACCATTCTGAGGCTTAGAGAGATATCATTGCTGTTTGGGGCAATGCTGAGCAAAAAACAAGTTTTTGTTTAATCTTCATTGCCTGCATGTCAGTCAAGTGCAGATCAATCAGATTCTAGCAATCAGTTTGTAAGAAGTCTTCTTTTTTACTGCTTAAATCCTATATATAGCCTCTCTAGCACTGCCTATGTCACTAAGACATATGAGAAATGTAATGATTCAGGTTTAATATCCAAGGGTTTATCTTCAATCCAAGCCCTGGTCCAGGCCTCTACTGTCTATACTTCACAAGATATTGCACCCCAAGATGTTTAAGGGCACTTTCTTCCAGGTGGAAATTTCCCCTGGATTCTGTGACAACCTGAGACTCCATCTCCAATGGATTTGTTAAGATTATGTCACGAACACGGACTGAAATCCATGTCAGATCTTGTAGAAGACCCTATGCGATGCGGTAAGAGCTGGAGAAAACAGGAGGCGTGGTAAAAAGGAACACACAGGGGTTTAATAGTGCACAAAATAATAGTGACAGTCCGTGAGACAGTGTACGAGGAAGACAAAACGGCATCCAAATCCAAACGGGTCCAAAGGCAGGTCAAAGCACAGTCCGAGAGTCCATCAACTAGAAATCCATCCTGGGACGCAACAAAGTTAAAATCCCCGGGAGGGGGGAGCACACGGACAAACAAAACATGGAGGTCCAAGGGTGACGGGGCGAGATCCTCCAGACCCCGGGCTCAGGAAGCGGGAGGTGTCGGGGATGAGGCCTATGCCCTCAGGAGACGGGCGTAGGGTGTCCTGGTGCTAGGCGGGCCTCGCAACATCTTACCCTAATGATGAGCCCCGAGGACTGGAAGAGCTGGTCTTAAATAATAACACTAAAAGGGTACACCTGGAGAGCTTAATCACACGAACAATAATGGGAGCAGTGAAGCGCCCTCTAGGGAGGGATGTCGGGCGTGACAGATTCTGAATGTTTTAATGTTTATTTTCTTGTTATATCAATGGAAATCCAGCCCATTCAAGATAAAACATTATATATCATTAATAACACTAAAAGATTGTTTTTATGGACCTAATAAACCAGTACTTTTCAATGCTTATGATGTAGTAAGTGCATCTACATCCATATGTTCTGGTAATGCCCACCAATCATTCTTTCAAAAAAATGAATAGATAAAATGTTTGTTTCCTTAGGCTGTAGAGTTTCATTGTTCTTTATTAATGTATTGACTTGTCATGCAAATATTCTCAGTTTTCATCTCTGTTGCTCACAACTGCAAGAAAGGAGATCTTAATGAATTAGAAGCACAGGCCTCACATCTGTGGTCAGCAGTGCATTAACCTGATGACAAAACACTGCATCTCTACAGAAAGGGATGATTGGATCGAACAATATATAGAGCTTCTTCTACAGACATGCTCAAGTTTCAGGAAACATTTATCCCAGCTCTATTATCAGTCTATATTAATGGACAAAAGACTTAAAATAGGAACAAATATCACTTCATACAATATTTTAACTCTTAACAGGTCCAGCTGTTATATTTTGTGACAAATCTTTTAGGGTTTGTCTTTTATGTCCTACATATCAATCTGCATATGATAACAGTCAAAAATACTTTGAATGGCTCCTACCTGAGCAGAGCTGGGCAACATCCTGTCCAGTGTTGCAGCTAACTGTCTGTGGAGAACTGCAGTTCACCAGGTGAGACTCGTCCCCGGAGCACTGAATACCTGTCAGACACACAGTGCTGTCACTGTCCCATACAGAGAGGAGTTATAGACTTGTACTACAGAGCACTGAATACCTGTTAGACACACAGCACTGTCGCCTGTCTCATACAGAGAGGAGTTGTATATTTGCACCACTGAGCCACAGCCCAGCTGTCTGCAGACCACAGAGGCCTCTCTGTAGCCCCAGGAGTGCTGGAGGAGTGTCCCCCAGGTGCTGTTGTAGTGAACCTCCACCCGGCCATCACAGTGACTCTCTCCTCCTGACAGCTGGACTCCACCATCTAGAGCTGACAAGGATGAATCTAAAAAATAAATGAACATCACGTTTTATTGTCAGTCAGATATCAGTACCATAAAACCAGCCCACGGAGATGGAGAATTTGTTTTGTCCAGGTGAAAGGATGGAAAATTTGTTCATACCTGACTGATTTCATCGTTATCTTTTGGTAAAATTAACATGACACATCCATGTGTTCAACCTCAAGAAGCATTGTTTTTAAATAATAATAATATCACTTTATTAACCCTAAACAATTCCTTGCATTAGGAATTATCTTTTCACATATCCCGCTTGCTCTCCATGAGACACACACAGACAGGGAGAGAGCATAGGATCTGCCATTGTACAGCACCCCTGGAGCAGTTGAGGTTACAGGCCTTGCTTAGGAGCCCAACAGAGTAGGATTCCTCTGCCAGTCACAGGATTTGAACCAGCAACCTTTCAGCCATAAGCACAGATCCTTAGCCGCAGAGCCACCACTCCACCCAATGTTAATTATTAACAGTTTTTCAACAAAATGTTTGGACATCATGTTTCATTTATTGGATGGCATTGTGGTGCAGTAGTTAACATTGCTTGCCTCACAGCACTAATGACCTACATGTTCTTCCCATGTTCACGTGGATTTCCTACCACAGTCCAGAAACATTCTGACAGGTTATTTAGATTTTGGGATAACTGCCCCAGGTATCGGTGTGTGTTTGTGTCTGTGTGTGCACTGTGATGGACTGGTATCACTTTCTCCTGTTGTTTGCTTGGGTAGGCTCCAACTCCCCCATGACCCTAAATTGGATGAAGCTGTTAGAAAACGGTTGGAATTTCAATTTAAAAGACAATTTTTCACTAGGATCCAACAGATTGGGGGATGCGATGGGGGATGCCAATACATGTGTTTGTGAACTTCTACCGCTGCACTATCGAGAGCGTCCTCACCAACAGGATCACCGTGTGGTATGGCAACACCTCTTCGCGAGAAAGAAAGGCACTGCAGAGAATGGTCAATATGGCCCAGAAGATCATCGGCTGCAGTCTCACCGAGATTAAACAGCTCTATGAGGACCGCTGCCGTGGTAGAATTCTGGCCATCACAGAGGACAGTCACCACCCAGGGCATGAGCTCTTCACCCCACTGCCCTCAGGCAAGAGATATAAGAGCATACGGACACTTACCACTAGATTCTTCAATAGCTTCTATCCACAAGCAGTGAGACTGGCGAACACATTTAGCCATCCCCCTCGGACCACACCCACACCATCACCATCTACCTCATTGTAATTTATTTATTGTACGTCTCCAGTCATTGTTTACACGTCTGTATTGTTTACATTCAAACTGCCTGCATGTTTACTTGCACATTGTCTATTGTTTGTTTGTACATTGTCTTGCTGCACTGTTTGCACTTTGTTTTGTTTTTTTACACTTGTTTTACAATCGAGAGACTTTCTGTAAGTAAGAATTCCATTGTACCAGTACCGGTTACATATGGCAATAAAGTTCAAGTTCAAGTTCAAGTTCAAGATTGATGGAAGTGGAGCACCAGCAATGTGTCAAAATCACATTTACATTCTGCATGTAATGGCTGCATGTCCCGAGTTCATATATTTTTAGTAGTTAACATGTTTAATTATCAAGATGTAAATTGGTTTGATGGTTGCATTCTCACCAGAGCAGATGACTCCTGCGTCCTGTCCATGAGAGCACACTGCTCTCCCCCATGAGGAGACAGAGCAGTTTGAGAGACGGCTCTCATTCCCCCTGCAATCAAACACATCAGCCCATACTGGTCCACTGCCCTGTCCAAACCAGGCCTGTCCTGGTGTTGCTACAGCCTCCCCACAGCCCAGCTGCTGGCAGAGAACACTGGCATCTGTGAGGTCCCAGCACTGATCACACACTGTCCCCCATTTACTGTCGTACTGCAGCTCCACTCGTCCAGAGCAGGAGTCCGAGCCGTTCGCCAGCCTGAACCCTGTGTATCCTGCAGATAGGAGAGAACTTCATCAGCATGACACCATAACAGGGCACATGAAATACAACAATAAAAAAAAAATCAATAAGATGAAAAAACTGTAACATCCAGCTCTCAGTGACCGAGAGACCAACAGAAAGCTTTGACTAAGAACAAATATTGTGATGCCATGTTAAGGCTTCTTCAAGATGTGTTACTTTTTATTTTTGCCAAGCTTTCCCAGCACCTAAGATAGTGATGTGAAGCTCACAGGAGACAATGTGCTCCCTGCTCCAGGCCTGATGAAACCAGGAAGGACAACCAGGAGAAGAAGACGCAGAACAAATACTGCCCGATCATCAGCCTCCAAGCTGAAGGCTTTCACTTTTATTTTTCATCACTACAACCCCAGCCTTAGACCTGAAGAAGAGCGTTGTGTTATGCTCCCACCTAGCCTTCCCAAAACTTAGAGAGTGTGCAGGTGTGCCTGTTGTGGCTAACAATGAGCCGCAAAAAAAAACAAAAACAAACAGCACTTGTGCCTGTTTTTGAAAAAACAAACCAGAGTACTAGTTTATTTGACAATCTCAGATACAACGTTAGTTAAATAATATCACAGTTATATGCGAGGTCCTATCAGTAAGAAAAATTTAAAAAAGTAACTAGCTGTGAACCTGAAAACACAACAAACACAAAAAGAAAAGTCTTCGGCTAACTCCCTGTCCTAATCTGACTCAAAACAACTAAAATTAACAAATCCAAGACATGAATAAAAATAAAAACAAAAACAAAGTCTCAATCAAATAATTTTCCTGGACACTGGTAATCTATTTTGCTCCTCATGTCTCACTAGATCTCTCATTTACCTATATATAGGCCAACTGGAGGTCCACAGCTGATATTAATTAAGATGTGACCTCCAGGGACACAGGGACTGTCCAACATCAGTGCTACACTAGTCCTACACAAGTCTCATACACTGCCTCTGCAATACCCACAAATACTCACAAATACTACAATACTCACAAATGACAACAACCTTGCCTTTAGTTAAGTGATCTTATCTTACCTGTGCAAGTGAGACCCACAGCTCTGCTCTGGGAGCAGCTCTGCTCTGGCCTGGCTGCAGTGGGGCAGTGCCGTAGCTTGGACTCTTGTCCTGTACACTGGAACTGCTCTGACCCGACTGGACCCTGGCCCTGTCGGAAATGAGCGCCTCTGTGTATCACCGAAGGAGCCCCACAGTCCAGCTCCCGACAGACAACCTCTGCATCCTGCCAGTCAAAGTCAGAGTCGCACACTGAGGTCCAGGTGTTCTTGAGATTCACCTCAACTCTCCCAGAGCAGAGACTGTGTCCGTTCACCAGCCTCACAAAACCTGCAATAGAGAACTACAGGCTGTCAGTCTGAGCAGGTAATCTCTCATAGTGCAGCTCATTGCTCACTGCCACTGAACCTGGTGCCTGTGAGAATTAAACTTACTACCCTATGAAAATAAACCAACTTCATGTGAAAAAATAAATATGATAGATTCTCAATTTAAATCTTGACTTCTTATTGTTCCATTCATAAACAGATTTACACCTACAATTTGGCGTAGAAAATTACATTTTAGAAATACATACACTATTACAATCAATTGTACAATAATGCAGAGTGCTTTCAATAAGAATATAGATAATAGGATAGATATAGATAAAAAAGTAGATAATAGGATATAAATAAAAATGAAATGAAAGAGAGGAGAGTCAGAAGACAATCTGAAAGGTCAACATCAGATAGTTAAACCAAAAAATCTTTTAGGGCTGAATGTTGTTTTAAATTGATTGTTTTCCTCCAGAAATAATGTAGATACATGTACATCTAATAATTGTAGATGAATGTTAAACTCTATTAAGATCAAAGACTCTAAATCATCAATCTCCACCTCTGTGCTCTAACATGTGCCTCCAAAGAAGGTGTTCAGTGCATCATTACCTTTACGCTGGGGCAAATACAAGATATGAAAATCAGAGACACTAAATTAATCAGTTTGTGTAATACTACAAATCAAACTATCACCCTCATTCCAGCTGTTCCACATGTTCATAGCAATAACCACAGTGCTGAAGATGCCACCTGTGGAACACATTTGACTGTAGAATAAGTAAAAATAGAAACTGATCACAAATCCATCCATCCATTTTCGAACTGCTTCTTACAATTCATGATTCCCAGTGTAGCTAGGGATGTAGACTTAATAAATATAGAAGAAAAAAAAACTGATCCATATCACCAAATTCACAGAAGCAGAATGGCATGTCATATACTCAAAGAAAAGATTCCCCATTGCCTGGCACTGCTGAAACAGGACTGTCTGACCTGGGCACTGACACACACTCTGGACAAGACCAGGACTGTCACAGCCTGGCACTGCTGGAGCAGGACTGTCTGACCTGGGCACTGACAGATACTCTGGACAAGTCCAGGACTGTCATAGCCTGGCACTGCTGGAGCAGGACTGTCTGACCTGGGCACTGACAGATACTCTGGACAAGTCCAGGACTGTCACAGCCTGGCACTGCTGAAACAGGACTGTCTGACCTGGGCACTGACACACACTCTGGACAAGACCAGGACTGTCACAGCCTGGCACTGCTGGAACAGGACAGTCAGACCTGGGCACTGACACACACTCTGGGCAAGACCAGGACTGTCACAGTCTGGCACTGCTGGAGCAGGACTGTCTGACCTAAGCACTGACAGACACTCAGGACAAGACCAGGACTGTCACAGCCTGACACTGCTGGAACAGGACAGTCAGACCTGGGCACTGACACACACTCTGGGCAAGACCAGGACTGTCACAGTCTGGCACTGCTGGAGCAGGACTGTCTGACCTGGGCACTGACAGACACTCTGGACAATATGACAACACACACTAGCTGAGGGCAAGACACAGTAAAGAGAAACAGACCCTGAGGAAGTATAGGCTCAATTACCGAAGCTCACTTCTATTAAGATTAATAGAAACAGTATTATTCTTCATGTATTTACAGTATATATTGGCTACAGACGTGTGCATATGTGACCTTATTTCAGGTACAGTGCCTACATATTATTTTCTAATTTGTAAAGGGATGAGCATGTGGAGACAAGACAAGATTGTGATTTCTGTCAAACCCATGAAGATTGATCTGCCATCCTCAGTCACCTGTAAGGTGACATTTAAAATTAGGAAGCGGTTCTCCCAGATGAGATGGGAGCAGAAGGAAGGGACTGATCACTTTTGAGAAAGATATTAAAGAGCTGGTAAGCAGCTTAACTGCCTGTTGTATTCCTTCATGTGAAGATGCTCATTCAAATGTTTAGCTTTATTTTTTTTGTTTTTGGGTTGTTTTTATTGTTCTGTAAATAATTAAACACTACTTTGGAAATGAAGGCTTTATTTGTGTTCATCCAAATAGCTACCTGTATACAGCAGCTGGCTTCTGGGTTTGACACTAACTTACAAAGCGTTTTTATTTTCTGAAACCTCAACCCTGGAAAACATAAAACAGAGGGAGAGGGACATTTTTCCCTAGAGAAACAGATGTTATATCAGATTTTTTAGTTATTTTTTAAGAATGTGAATGTATTCATGATGTATTTAAAACATTCCATACTCTATGTACACTGAGAACTGAGGGCAAGTTTGCTAAAGGATTGTAGGAATATGGAACAGGTTACCAGATATCCCAGCTTTCTTGAAGAAACAGTGGATGAGATCCTTGGATCAATACTGACTACCAAATGGACCAGGAAGCTGAGAGATCTCCTCTACTTTGTAATAGATTACATTTTGAGAATACATATCAGTCATATTGTTTTTATTCTATAGTTTTTAGATATTGTTGTAACTAATTTGTTTCACTCAATCTCACAGAATGCGGTCATTGTTGTTATGTTTGTAAATATATCAGAGAAAAGCAACTGATGTTCAATGTCAATGCTGTAATTCTTTGATCAATACAGCTCTTTGAATCTGAATTTAAATAGAGAAAAGGGAGAAGTAAGAGAGACACAGCAGAACTGTAAGTGAAAATGATCCTGATGAATTACAAGGAGGACAAACTGGAGTTTTCAAATCAAGACCAAGAATAAATTTGTTTATACAGATCTATCGGTCACATACTGTAAATTTATTTGTAGATTTACAGCCTTATGATCAAACACTGTCCTTTGGCCTCTTTATTGGTCAATTGTAAAACGTAACAGGAATCATACAGGTGGGGTTGGGGGTTTCAGACAGTTTTCAATATCTTTTCTACACACTGCAGGAAATACAATCCAGAAGGAGAAAAGACACACAGTGACTTTGAGGGGTGCTGTCACAGCTCTCAGCAGGACAGGAGCAGTAAGAATGGGAGGATGGACAGATGGATCATGATAATGGACTCTAGATAAATAGATGAGTTTTAATTCTCCTCAGTGCTGGAGACTGGAGAGAGTCTGCGTCTCTTACCTGAACACCTCACTCCAGCATCATAGGAGGAGGGCTATACTGCTTCACTTCTTGTTTTCCACAGTCCCTCAGCGCAGCCTCTGACCCCTTGCAGTTGACCCAATTCAGCAGGACTGATCCAGACCCTGGTCCAAAGTGAGCTCCTCCTGGTGCTGAAACAGCAGATCCACAGCCCAGCTGTCTGCACACCACTGCAGCAGCATCCAGATCCCAGCCAGAGTGACGTACTGTCCCCCACTCTCCACCATGATACACCTCCACTGTCCCCTCATAGGGACTGGCTCCATTCACCAGCCTCACATCAGAACTGCCTGGAGAAAGAGAGATAAATACGCATGACTATGACTACAGAGGATTGAGACTTTTTCTTCCTGGGTATTGGGAGCTATAGTCCCTATAGTGGACAGGGGACATAAAAGCCGTAGTGACTATGGCTCTCAGAACACAGACATTAACCACTGTGCTCTGAGAGCTGTGATCAGTACATTGGACAGGGATGTGTGATGTCAGAGTTCTAGGACTTGTGTTCCTGGGTTTCTGGAAGCTGTGGTAACTGCAGTGGACAGTGACTGTGGAGTCAGAAGCCTACATCACTGACACATGGTCTGTTGTATCTGTGTCTCAGGTCCTATATGTAAAAACTGTATGATACCACTGGCTGCTGCCTGCTTGTCCATATAAGGTAAGAGATATAAAGTGAGATTTAATGATGTGTCTCTTTACTTAGTGTGTTGTATTTGAAAGTGAGACCTTAGAAAACACAAAATAGAAACAGTACAAAAATGTTCACAAACAGATAAGTGCTTTATAGATTGTGCTTAAATATACCATTAATGAACCATTATCTAGTTAAAATATAACTAGATATTTTTTAGATTAAACATTCATTCACTTTCAGTTTGCAGTATGTAATGTTGTTCCCTTATATACTGTAGTACAAATCATTTTTAATACTGATTTTTTACATTCAGATTTTTTTTCACTTAACAAAGTCTTTTCAGCTTATAGATGTTAATATATGACTCACAGAATGAATTCCATTTAAAACACAGCATATTCCAAATGTATAAGATAAGTTTATTGTATGTTTAACTAAAATATGTTTACCAACCATGTTCTTGTGTTTTTGTCCTGAGACATTCTGGTCCTGATTCTCAACTGGTGGTGACAGGCAAATTAAATATTTCACTTGTATAATATTAATTAAATATTCAATTTTCATTATCCGGCTTAAAAACTTGCATTTGAGTATGCATTTTAAATGCAGACTCCACAGATTGACTGTTTTATCTGCGTCTTAGGTCCCAAACATAATAACTGCATGGTAACACTTTGTATGTATGTGGTAGAGATGAATCACTCTGCTCTGAGTGTCCCATTTGAAAATGAAAATGCAATCAGTACAATACCTTTATAATAAACAGATGATTTACATACTATACTAAAATATACATTAGCATGTACAGTACCTACTCAATTTCCAGTGAATATTTAACTAGATTTGTTTTTAAACCTTCACATTCAGGAATATTTGGAATATATATTGTTTCCATTATATATGACAATTCATTTGTAGTATCAATTTTGCTTTACATTCATACATTTCTTTTGCTCTGGAGACATGTTAATGTGTGCCTATTGTATTTTTAGCATTTACCTGTTAACTAAGTATACTTAATTTTCATTATCCAAACTTGCATTTTCATTATGAAAGCTTAAAACACTGCATTATTTATACATTATACACTCCAAATGCACACCACAAAGAAAAAAAAAACACTTATCACACACATCGCAATATAATAAAAAATAATACCCAGCATACAGTTAAATAACCTCAAAACACAAAATGATTAAGCTATCATTGAATCATCAGTCAGATACTGTATAAACATATTTTCTACACATTATCCTTTACCTTTACTACAGTACAGCCTCTACGTGTTAAATTATTGTTGTAACGCCTCAGTGACTAATAAGACTCCACTTTCTAAAAATAATTGATATTCTGCTTTTTCTGAAGGAGTAAAGAATGCCACCTTTACTATAGTACAGCCTGTCCCTTTTAATGTCTAAACACAGCAAACCTGGTGTACATGGTGTACATCAGACGTTGCGTTTCTTTTCTTTAAACCACATGAGACAAAACCACACAAGACAATTTTCCTGTGAGTCTGGTGTTGAGAGGAAATGGGGCTCCTCTGTGTAACCTCTGTGTAAGCTCCTCAGGGCTATAAACCGGCAACCATTAACACATTTCAGAAGAGACAGACGACCCCAGTGATGGAGCTGCAGGAAGAGGCTGTCCTGACGTCTGCTGTCTCTAACACACTAGAGATGAGGAGGTCAGAGCCCCCAGATACACCAGGAGGCTGCTGCAGTGGTGGGGATGTTAGTGTGAGGAACTGGGACTTGTCCTCCTTCTGAACGTTCATCAGACTCCATTAACTTTCCGGTCCCCCTGTCTCTCTTAACCAGCTACTGTCTTAAAGTGTTAATGTTCAAAATAAGCAGCTCTCTACACTGTAAAAAAACATAGCTGTACTGTATCTCTTTCATATCCCTCGATCACAAACAATTGTCTTCCTATGTAATATAGCTTCCTCTAAAAAAATACTCCAGGCTGAACAAATCCCATAATCCCAAAGGAAATACCTGCAATTAAATCTCACACAGACACAAGACAGGAACCCCAGACTGTCTGAACACACAAAGAGGAATAATGGCAGCAAAATAAATGGTTCTGAAAAACAAGAAGCTGTAAGACCAAACTAGGGGCTCCTGTTTCATGAAATTACTGTATATAACTAAAACAACAATGGTGCTGACTGTGTTTCACTGACAAGACTTTCACTAACAATCTACTTTTCTAGGAGAGTCAGTGCTATGTAGCAGGACTTGCGTTCTGTACTGGACAGTATTATCACTCTGCCCTGGTGGTATCTGTGTCCAGTAACACCCCATAACAAAGATAGGCTTCCTCAGTAATTAATTTGACAAGATTCTGTGATAAAACTATCCCAGTCTCTAGAAATGCTGCAACAATTATCTAAATATGTCAAATAACCCCTGGCACAAACACACTACTTAATAAAAAAGGTAATTAATAGTCTTCTTATTAACACAGTATGCACAGAAAAGTTCCTACAATTAAATTACTCCACTCTACAAAATGACATAACTACTGTATTATCCAACCTTAAAATGTCCTTGGCTCAAAATACTCCAGTCTTTTACAACACATTTACCTCCAGTGATGTCCCAGTCTCTGATAATTCTCTATTTAACAAACATGATATCAATGATACTACACCTGTGTGACATAATTATTCAGGCTAAAGATCTCACCTTCAGTAGAAATACTTTTCTCTTTCATAAGAGTTCTATCTCTAATTAAGCCACAGTCTGTAATAATAAAATGGAATCTCAATAATACCTCAGTCTTTAACACACTTAGCTCTTTACATACTGTACATCTGACAGTAATAATAAAATGGCTGAGTCCCACTTACTGGCTGAGCTGTGCAGCACCAGGACAGCGAGAGAGAAGATGGACAGGCAGCTCTCCATTGTCATCAGGACAGAGCGCAGCTGAGACCCCTGTCTTCACCCCTGAGCCCACAGGGCAACTGAGCTACTGCTCCGCACCCTGGACCCCCAGTAACAACACAGCCCCCCGCCCGGCCAATCACACACAGCACTGCCTTTTCAGACTGACAGCAGGAACCTCTCACACAGGCGGGACGGCCAATCACACAGGGCCCTTTCAGTCTTCTCCATATATATCAGAGACACATCACTGTTTCCTCTCCCAGCAGCGCGGAGGAGAGGAGAGACAGGAGCAGCTCTGTGTCTCACTGGAGGAAACACAGATACAGATACAGATACAGATATGACAGACAGCAGGGCTACAGTACAGTCAAATCTCCACCAAATTTTGAGGTTCAATGAAAACTTAAGCTACAGTACTAAGCAAATAAAAAATATGAAATACAATATAAGCATATACATGAGAATTGGATAGTTCTAAAAAAAATGTATTTTGATCATAATAATTATGATATTAACTATTCCCCATCCAAGCACAGAAATGTATAAACATTGCCAACCATTCAATTAGAATTCCAAGCATTCTGGGAATAAAGCACAGTGCCCACCAGAATAACACAATCCAGCGAAGATACCGGAAAAAAAATCAAATTGGAATATCAACCTCACTTTTATTTTTGGCACAAATAATTTCCATAGCTGTGCTGGTGACAAACGGGGGCACTACAGTTTACTTTTCAATTACCCACTAAGGATAGCAGATCACTTCTTCTTCTGAAATTCTTATTTCATTAGACTATAATCAGCCAGTATGATTTTCTCAGTCTGATATCCACGTGACTGAGGGAGCTAGAATATCCCATTTTAACAATAGAGTGAGATCTTGTCTTGACATATTTATTAATATCACAGACCTCTGAGTGTGTCTGAGGACCAGTACAGGGCTGTTCCTGTCAGAATGGAGGCTGACTCTCAGAGCTCCAGTGTCAGTATGAGGAGAAGCTCTCAGACCTGACTGCTGCCAGAGCCTCTGAGCCTGAGTGGCCATGATCACTGAGCTCCTCAGCAGCTGAGAAAAGCCTCCTGTCTCCTGTGGTCACAGTGTGGTGTGGTTTAGTGGGGGCACATTCTTCCTGCTATTTGCTTCCTGTAAATACACCTAATCTCCCCTTCAAATCTGTCAACACATGCTGTAATCTGCCCATCTCTCTCTTCTCTTTAACGTCATCCTCTTTCACATGCTAACTGCATTGGCAGGTGATAAGCAGAAATGAAAAAAAGTATGAAAAAGTATTTTTCTCCTTCTTGTTTTCTTATTTTCTTCTTGATCACACACATATAATATTGGCTTTTCTTACATAAATCTCTCTAACTGCCATTACATCATATTCAGTTTTTCCTTTTCTTTTTGATTACAATGAGCAGCTGGAGTAGGATCAATTATGGCTTTAATAACACCATTTGGTTCCGCTTAGAATGAACAAGGTGTTTACTGCTTTTATGAAGCAAGTTGTCTTATTTTATATTTCGTTAAGTTCCCCATGTAGTTGTTCAAAAATGATTTTCCAGAACAATCGCTCATGTTTGAACTAACGTCCTTTCACAAAATTCAGTCTAACCGGCTCATGGTGTACATGTCATCAGGCTGGAAAGAGAAGAAAAGAAACGGTGACACCTCTCTCCTTCTGTTTTCAGCCTGGAATAAACCTCTACTGTGTTCCTTTGCAGCCTACGCATGCTGACGCAGCTGCCCTACTTGAATTAAATGTCGTCGTGACCAGCATTGTGACGTCACACTGGGACGATGCCGTTAAACGAAGTGACTCTGGATTCTTGCTATCAAGCTGTTTACAGCTCAGCGTTACTTCTTAAATGTGACTTCTTTAATATTAGATTCACATGTGAGTCTTCAGTCTTAGCTGTGTGCATTATCTAACTGCCCCTCCCAAAATTGCGTTCTTTGTCCCACGTAATCCCAAATGATTTCCGCTGTTTGGTTTAATTTAAGTGAAAAAAAAAGTTTTCCTCTGTGTTTCGCTTCGCAAAGAAAAGACGAGCTTCGCTGGCTGGAACATACAGGTGACGTACATGTGCCGTCTGTGTTATTGTGACACAAGTGTTAACCCGCTTTGTAACAGCTGACACGTCGAATGCTATTGGCTGCACATATATGAGTGAGCTGTGAGGACAAGGCTCTTATGACACATTTGTTTTTGCAGTTAATGATAACTGGCACATGTTTTTTTTTACAGTACCTAGCGACTCCAGACTCCTAGCGCCAGATGTTTCCGCATAACCGATAAACTAACCCCTATGCCCTCAGCCTTAACTGGCTCAGGCTGTGTTCCCGTTAATCAGTTGCTGCGGAAAAAGCCATGAAGGTCTTTGCGCTGATGTTTCTCTGCTGCAGGGATCTTGTCCATGCGGGTGAGTGCCAAATGTTTTGCTCTTCAAGAAAAGCAGCCAGTTTCAACACCAGCGGCACTTTGGGGGAAATTTGAAAAATTCCCGGTCTGAGTGTTTGTGTCTGTGTCTAAATAATAGACACATAATTTGTGAATTTTGGTAAAACGCCAGGAAATTAACACATTGCAGGTCTTTTTGTCTGTTTCCAAAATAGTAACACCAGCTGTCAGTGGGGAGGATAGCAGAGGGAGGAAGCAATGAGGATAGTTTGGCCAGTTTGGGTTACAGCCCTACTCTTTTTGAGTAACACCCTGTGGTTTTTGATCATCTCTTCTGAAGCACAGCATCTTTTTACAGTGTAGTATCCCCGTCACTATACTGGGGCATTAGGTCCCACACAAGATCGCAGGGTGAGCTCCCCCTGCTGGCCCCACTAACACCTCTTCCAGAAGCAACTTCAGCTTTCCCAGGAAGTCTCTCACCCAGTTACTGCCCAAACTCATACCTGCTGAGCTTTAGTGGGTTGCTAGTTGTGAGTTGCAGGGTGATATGGCTGCTGGTGTTTTGTAACACTCTAAACACCAGGTTGTTTTGTAGAGCGATGAGCAGGGGGCATGGCTTCTCAGTCAGTTAAAATGTTCTTGTGTCCTGGAAAAAAAAACATTAAGTCACCAATGACTGGTTAACATCCAGTGGTCCAGTTATCAAAATAGGTCGTAAAATCATGGAAGCACCGATTTGCTTAATGACCACTTGATGGCGTGTGTAAAAACCGGTTAACAGCGCTAGTCTTTTTTTTTCAATGTAACACCAGTCTAAAAATTGCTGCTGTACATAGGTGCTGTGTAGCTTGCGCCCTTGATTTTCTGTTTTAAAAATAAAAAAAAATCCCTTTTCCTCTTCATTCCGATAGTTACAATTCTGACAGGCACAGCAGTGTTGGGGTCTGAGAGTTGGAAGTGAAACTCATCAGTTGGGCTAGCAGCTCAGTTAAACGGTTCATATTAAAATGGCCATTAACCGAGTTGAGCTGAAATCTACAGTGACTATATTCTGTTTCTCTATAGATTCTATATACGCCACTATCAGATACACTCTTGCACTGTGCTGGGAATCGGTTCAATTACAAAGAACAGCATAGTGTCCAGCTGGATTTTCAGACATGTTGCAGATCAGGTTGGAACGATCTCTCACTCTTATTCCCTCTGGTTAATCTGGACTCTCCAGATGGGCCAGACCCAGAGTTAGTGGTCAGGGGGATGGTGGGCACTGTCCAGTTCATTCTCCTGTCCTTGTCCTGTTTCCAGACTCGCACTCCCTGTGGTATTTCTTCACTCTCACGATGGGACAGACCCAGATGCCGGAGTTTGTGGCTGTGGGAATGGTGGACGATATCCAGGTGGAATACTACGACAGCGAGATTGGGAAGATCATCTCTTGACGACACTGGCATCCAGGCTCCGAGGTCGAGGAAGCCACGAACAAGGTTCATTCTATGTGGAGTTTGCATGTTCTCCCAGGGACTGCATAGGATTTTTCGGTCTGGTCCAGTTTCCTCCCCATCCTGGTAGCCTGGTTATATTATCACACTGACTTTCCCTCAGACGCCACAGGCCACAGTTTGGAAAGGGATATTTGCAGAGGTGCCTGATCTGTGCGTTGCAGGTCAACGGACCTACCAGGCAGTGGCTGGCTGTGAGTTGGGCGATGACGGTACGGCCCGAAACGAGAGCTGGGACGCTTACGATGACCAGGATGTGATGGTCTACAACATGAAGAGCCACAGCTGGACTCTGCTCATCCCACAAGTAGTCATTGATATGGCACGGCTG
This sequence comes from Lepisosteus platostomus, assembly GCF_059453375.1. Classification (NCBI taxonomy): domain Eukaryota; kingdom Metazoa; phylum Chordata; class Actinopteri; order Semionotiformes; family Lepisosteidae; genus Lepisosteus; species Lepisosteus platostomus. Next base: position 54,778,835 of record NC_142615.1, read on the forward strand.
CAGGCCACTAAGTTCTTGACAGAGAATTTCTACCAGCCACTGTGTGGCCGGATCCTGAAGAGCTACCTGCTGCAGGAGAGGAACAGGCTGATGAGGAGAGGACAGCTCTTTAGTCTATGTGTATTTCCTCTACAAGTGGCCAGAAACATCCTGAGCTGTTTCCACACTGTAGCACTCTCCCAATGTTGGTGTACTGTCCATCAATTCCCTAATGGAGTGATGATGTTGCTACATTTTTTTTTCCGGTTTCTTTGCTGGAATGTGTTATTCTGGTGGGCACTGTGCTTTATTCACAGAATGCTTGGAATTCTAATTGAATGGTTGGCAAAGTTTACACAGTTCTGTGCTTGGATTTGGAATAGTTAATATCATAATTATTGCTACTGTGGTTTGGGTCAGTGAGCAACAAACAGCAGAATGACCCAGATAGTGGGCACCCCTTTATTTGCATGGCTGTGGCCACACATAGAGGTCAGTGGTATCAGGGCATTAGGGATGTGTAAAAGACCAGTAACAGCTGCCAGTGCGTTTGCTGTAATCAGTGTCCTGTATTTTTCTCTCTTTTCTTTACAACTCAGCATCAGGGCTTAAAGGCAATGTGAAATATAACTGGTAACTGATACAGGGAAGCCAAGGTAGGAGTCATATGATGACAAAACTAGTTACAGTTCATGCATTAAAATAATGCAAGTTTTTTTTTCTGTACAGCAGAAAGGACAGTTAAAGAAACCTGCAAGCAAGACATTGTGGTAGTCACTGCCTGATGACATAAAAGATCAACTTTCTACGTAAAATACTGTTACTCTTTATTCCCACATGTTGCAGTGAAGCCCAAGGTCAGGGTCTTTCAGAAGAAATCTGGGGTCTCTGGGGGGACAGAAGTGGTCTGCCTGGCCACTGGCTTCTACCCCCGGGCCGTGGAGGTGACCGTGCTGAGAGACGGGCATCCCATCCCAGAGCAGGAGCTGAGAGGGGGGAAGGTGTTGCCCAACGGAGACGGGACCTACCAGCTGAGGAAGAGCCTGAGAGTCAGTGAGGAGGAGCAGAGCGAGAGACGCAACTATCCCTGCAGGGTCCAGCACAGCGGTCTGGACAACAAGATGGAGGTGAACTGGGGTGAGTGAGAGAGAGACCTATCCCGGTCTGGTGATCAGTGCTCTCCTGCACTGTCAGTCTCCTGGATGACTGGGACTTTGGCACAAACTCTCAAGACCTGCACTGCCAGGCCAGACCAGCAGGATGTCCTGAGAGACGCACTGGTGTGTGGACTGTGATCAAACCTTCAGAATAAGAGCTATGTGAACAAGTAACACAGGAGAGTGAACTACTGGAGCTGAGAATCAGCCAGGAATCAATTTGTTTCGGTGTCGATGTGCGGTAAAAAATGCACGACACTTCTCACGAAGACGATGTGTGAGAGAGATTCTCCACAGTTGGATCTCTGTCCCTAAAGACAGAACAGACATTCAGCTGTTGGGCTCAGCTCTGCAGGTTCTTGTTTGACATTGTGACAACCCGGGTGTATATACCAATTCAGCCTCATTCTAGAATGAGCACAGAAAACACTGGATACTAAATCACACACAACGAAACAGACACATACTGTACTCTCATCAAGAGCTCAGTCGTCCCTCTACAGTGTTGACAGATCCAGAGCCCGACGTGAACACTGGGCTCATTGCTGGGGTGGTGATCGGGGTTCTGACTGTGGCTCTGCTGCTGCTCGTTTCTGCCTTTGTCCTCTGGAGGAAGAAACGACAAGGAGAGAGAGGTGAGAAGATCAATATGGACAGCAGACATAAGAGATAGGAGACAGGGTGAGACAGGAGAAAATGAAAAAAAAAATTTGGGGGGGAATTTCTGTTGGATCTGCAATTAAGTTGTTGCAATGTATCTGAGTTGCTTATTATTATACGCAGGTGGGGTTTCATCTGACAGTCCATTAGCTACAACACAGCTCAGATTAGAGCACTTCACTGCTGTCTCACTAACACTGATCTGTGATTTGACATCCTAGGAGCCCAGAGTCCCGGCTGTATGAGCACTGAGGTCAGATACACTGCAGCCCAGGATGACTGTGATGAGTCCTGACAGTGGGAGGCCTCTCTGACTGTAGGAATGTTATGACATATAATGTAACTATTGTACAATTGCCCGACAACACAGCTGCCAGCTTGTTGCTGTAAGATAAACACAATAAGTTGTGGGAATGGGGAACAAGCTGCCCAGCCATGTGGTGCAAGACCATAGCCCGGCTTCTGTCAAGACACAACTGGAGGAGGTCCTCTAATCAGGATAGAAGGCTCTTCTCTACACAAAGGGTGGTGGAAGTGTGGAACAAGCTGCCCAGCTAGTTCTCTCTGGGCTTCTCTGTGACCTTCTGACCTCTCCTGTTGTGTCTTGCAGGAAAAGAACAGAGCAACACTTTTTCCAACAGCTCTGGTCCCTGAAGAAGCTGTACAGACAAGGCGAAAAACTCTACATTGTATGGGCAGAGATGTCACAAGGCCTACATTATTTTTTGAAGGATATTTTTTAAATATTAGATATTTTTCATAAGTAAAATGCATCTGACCGGACTGTATTTCCCTATGGAACAGGACATAGAGCACAGGCAGGACAGCGGCAGGAAACCCACTGGAGAATGAAGGTCTGCGTGTTGTACAAGGTGTACTGACACTGTTTGGTCACCGGGAGGCACTGCAGGGGATGCCAATTCAACACCACCGGCCCTGAGCCCCATGATCCAGGTGTCGCTGGTTCGAGCCCGGGTCTTGTTATGAGCCCCTTAAAAGCAAAGGCTTTAGGGGGTAAAGAGCTATGAATCTGATCACCTAAATTCTTAATTACTGATGTGCATAATTAGGCATTTTTACCCTCCTGGTAAGGTCTATGATCAGCAGATGAGACTGCAGGAAAAATCCTGCAGGATTGTGTCTGTGACACCCTGGATAGCTAACCTCTTTTATACTCTTTTAAACTTAATACTCTTTTATATCTTAAGCTAATCTGTATTCTGCTATACATGGGTGTATTCTATAGATGGCTATATCCTATTGATGTACTGGATTACCTCCTGTTACAGCCCAGGTACTATTGGAACTGAGGTGCTATAGGACTTGATTCTCACTGGGCCACCGCTCAACTCTACAGGTTTTTAAACCATGAAGCCTTGATTACAGTATTATAGGAACAAGTAATAGGTCTATTCCATGCTGAAAAGAAAAGAAAGAAAACACATCGTTTGGGCCGTTGAGCCTTCTGACACGTGAAGAAGGCTCCACGGCCCAAACGATGTGTTTTCTTTCTTCTCTTTTCAGCATGGAATAGACCTATTACTTGTTCCTTTGCAGCCTACACATGCTGATGCAGCTACCCACCTGAACTACTACAGTATTATAGGGTCTGTTTTCAACTTGTAACCTAATTAGAGTCTTAGTTTAAGCTAATTAGACTCTAAGTCTCAGTATTATATTTAAGAAAGTCAATAAAAGCTCTGATTCTCTGCATCACTGGCTTGGTGCGTTGTCGTTATTGAAAAGACAAGAGTTCTGGGGAAGCCCAGGGTTCGACCCAATGAGCTGATCAATACAGCTGATCAGAAGAAAGTGTCAAGATGGGTCCTTTGTCTTCACAAAGACCAGTAGCTCTGTAACGCAGCCAAAACCAGCAGCCATTTCACTCTGCAATTCACAACTGGCAACCCACTGAAGCTCCGCAGGTGTGAGTCTGGTCAGTGCCTAGATGGGAGACCTCCTGGGAAAAACTAAGGCTGCTGCTGGAAGAGGTGTAAGTGGGGCCAGCAGAGGATGCTCACCCTGCAGCCCATGTGGGTCCTAATGCCCCAGTAAAGTGATGGGGACAATATACTGTAAACAGGCACTGTCCTTCAGATGAGATGTAAAACCGAGGTCCTGACTCTCTGTGGTCATTAAAGATTCCAGGGTGTTTCTTGAAAGGAGCAGGGGTGTAACCCTGGCATCCTGGCCAAATTTCCCATTGGCCGCTTACCAATCATGGCCTCCTATTAATCACCATCTATGACCTGGCTTCATCACTCTGCTCTCCTCCACACTGATAGCTGGTGTGGGGGGAGCGTTCTGACGCAGTATGGCTGCCTGTCGCATCATTCAGGTGGGACTGCACACTGGTGGTGGTGGGATTCCCCATTACCTGTGAGCGCTTTAAGTGGAGTGTCCAGAAAAGCATTTCTTATTATTATTACTGAACTTGAAGGTACTAATATGTACTTCTGTGCCTGCAGGCCTGGGTTTTATGAGAAATTGGTCCCGCTGAATAAAAAGAGGCTGTTTTGAGAAACAGGATGCAGAGCGGTTGCTAAACAAGGTGAGGATGCAGCTGTTGAGCCGTTGAGCCAGTTACGTCAGAAACGCATTGCTGGGCAGGGAGCCCGCTCTCGGCTCCACAGCGACCCCCAGTGGACAGAGAGGTAAGGTGAAACCCCAGTCCGGCTTGAAGAGGATGACGGGATGCTCAGGAAGACACCTTGCGTGACGGAGAGTTTTTCCTCAGGTTTTAACAGAACGTCAAATAATACAAAGGAGAAAAGTGATCCAAAAAGGCAAGTGAAAATAAAAACACACAAAACACTATTCTGCCAGAGGTAATGAAAAATCTGAATACAATAACTTAAGATTTTTACATACATCAGATGTGTTATTTTTACCATTTTTAAAGGAGTTCAAGTAATATTTTGCATTTCTGTCTTACACGCCTTAAAGCATGGAGAAGTTTTAGACCATTTTGTATTGCAAATGTGATATTTACCTGTTATTAATAACACATTAATTGGAAAAAAACATTTTCTTTTCCATATTATAGCTCACAAAGTATAAGAACTATGTTGTTATAAGAACTAATAACTATAACACCTAATAACATATCAATGTCCTTACATCTGGCATTCACATTTAAATGCTTAAAGATAAAGCTTTACTAAATCTATCTAAACAACTTTGTATATATATAAACAGCTCAAAATAAATGTCAGAGTTCTTTTCCTTGCCTTACATAAATCATCTTATTCATAAAACCTAGGACGAGTTTTAAATGTGATTTATTTTACCTTGTTTGTAAGGCAGTATAAGTCAGAAGTTGTCCAAACTAATTCCCAGATAATGTTTTAAACAGTGTTCCCAGAAGATACACAGGGAGGATTGAAGGAGTGTTGACATGGATTCTTTATGTGGTTATTGTTGTCGTTTTGTCTTCTTTTCCATACCTTCCAAAAATACATTAATTGTAAAATCTGGAATACTGACAGTTAAAAATTTACTTTGAAGAAACTCCCAGCTTTCTCAGGGATCAAAGACTGGAACCTGTCCAAAAATTCAGTGGATTGAAATTGGGAATCACTTTGCATAGAGAATTATTGTTTTGAATATATTGTAATGGAAAGTTACTGAAGAAAAGTTTTATCCTAAAAATGTCGTGCACGGGCAGAGCTGTGTTGTAAAAGCAGTTGGATTCTATGAACAAAGTGAGATTGTACCTCAGCGAGTCAAGGGCACAGGATGTTCTAAGAATATGTATATCTCTGCCCCAGCAAAAAAGGCAGATACAAAACTGCACGTACAGTAGCTGTCTTCTCTGTCCTTCAAGGCTGCCTGTCTTTGTATTACAAACCAACTAAAATGAAGTAAGAAAGTTGAGGTGTTGCATCAGCTAAGTGTATAAAATAAGGGACCTTTCTCTATTTTACTTTGAAATCAGCTCCCACTTGCTGCACAGACTAGTGGTTGCTGTCTTTCCCTATTGCGCAATATGAATAAATGCCTTACTGAGTGAATGAGAACACCTCTCCTGGCTCTTCTTTGATAAAGATTCCACGACAATATAGTTTCTAATTTCAGTTGATTTTGAAAGTTATATTTTAGTTACAAAATTCTAATATGTTCAAATTCAGTTCTCGTCCTACTTTACTACAGAGAATCAAGAAGGTCTTTGTGCTGATACTTGCTTTGGCGCTGATACTCTGCTTTGGCGATCTGGTCAATGCGGTTAGCACAACGTTTTGTTTTTCAATGTCTTTCGATTACGGTTTGACTTCCAGCTTTCGTCTCTGTGTGCGCGAAGTTCACACTCGGCGTGTTCGCGTGAGTCTTGGTGAAAGAAACGCGCATTGTGAAATTCACACATCACAGCTCTTTTGGAGATCGGAAGTTCTCAGTATAAGAGCAGCCAGAACTCGCTTGGAATATTTTCCCTGTATCATTGGCCGGGGGTATTTTTTTAAACAGACCTGTGGGCCCCATTGGTCCATAAAAATGTTGAATAGTTTGTGAACCAATGATTGGTTAGATGCAATGGTTTCGCAGTTCAAATTTATTTTAGCGGATGCATTGGGTGATCTCGGGTACAAGTTTACAGTAGCCGGCCTCAAAATGTGCGGTAGAAAATATGATAGTGGGGCACAAGAACGAAAAGCACAGCGGTAAAAAGAGCAGTGTGAGCAGGATCGACATAAAAAGATCCCCAGATTGACTGGTTATTTCAAGTTTGCTGAGCCTGACCCCCATCCTGGGTTTGCGGCTAACATTGCAGCCAGTGCTACAACAACCGCGGTTGAGAAGTTAGCTGCAGCGAGCTCTGGCCGAGGCGCAGTCTACATCCACGCCGCTCATGAGGACGAGCAGCTCCCGCAACGGAGTCACAGGAACACGAGTCAGAGGCAGAGCCGTCCGAAACGCCACCATCTCCACAAGACCCACGAGCCGTGTCTGGGCCGCCGCCATGGCTGTTGCACCTGCTGCCGTGGAGCTAACAGAGGCCGAAACACCCGCTCCCGCTTCCTAAAGCTCGGACCCAGCATGCTGGGGTAAAATAGATTTAGGCCATACGTGGCTAAATTGGGTCCAAAATCGTGTCAAAACCTATTTTTTGCGGCTTTGCAGCATCAGAAAGACAACATAAGAGGTATTTCTCTAAAACCCTCTTCAAAAGAAAACTCAGAAATGACGAGTAAATTATCTGGGGACAGTGATAAGGTCAGTCCGGACTGACCATAGGCTATAGAGACTGGAAAAGAGCAGCTGCACGCTTGGCTGAACACGAAGTGTCGGAGAGCCCTAGGAAAGCTATGGTTGTATACGTTATGCACTGGGCTGATAATGGTCTAATAGATTCAGAACTAAAGACAGTTCGACAACGAATATGAGTATTGGACTAAAATCTTGAAAAGGGTGGTTACAGTGGTGAAGTTTTTAGCAGAGCAAGGGCTGCCTTTACAAATAATTGCTACAATACATAGAATACAGTGTATACAATACATTGGTAATCGTTAAATAATTCCTAGAATCCATTTTGTGAGATAATGCAAAACGATTTCAAATTTACAAAAAATATATCTAACGTTAAATGTAATGATTGAGGGGTATTTCCTAGTGCACTAATAAAAAAAATAATGCTCAGATGTAAGCTATTTTACATTTATTTTAGAGGAGTTAGAACTCATTTTCTGTAACCAAATGTTTTTCACTTTAACAATGATTAGTAGCTTATGTTGATCGAGGAAAGCCTGGAATTGCAGTGTGAAAGATGACATAACTTGATCTCTTTGTAGCCAGAGCACAGGGCAGACCTGGCAGGTTAATATTTGTCTTTTAAAAGGAACTAATATGAATTATAGGAATTAATATCAAGTCTTGCTATTTCACAATGTTTCAAAGGTGAATCACCTAAATAGATTTACTGTATATAGATATAAAACCCATATATATACAGTATAGGCTACTATAATATATACAGAATTTTAACTGAACAAAATGTTACAATCTTTTTGCATTCAGCTATAAATTTATTTCCCTTTTAAACCTACAAAACTGTGTGCATTATTCTCAAATTAATTCCAAATAGAACGTGAATATAGTCTGAAGATGTTACATAACAGTGCCCACCTACGACCAGACAAAACTACAGCAAGTGATTGTAAGAAACATGCCAGACACCGGAAGCAGTTTTTTAATAATCCATTTCCAATAAAATATTTGTACCATAACATTTCAGTCCCTTTCTTTCGACGTAATTACAAAAACTGCAGACCCTTAAAAACATAAAAATGACCTCTCCACGGAAATGATCTTTGCAGTAAAAAAAGTGATACCCTATTATGTTACTAAAGGAAAATCACTTTACAATAAATAAGCATAACCTGTCTGTTCCCCCGGTTTAAAAGAGTGATGCAAACATGATCATCCAACTGTATATACCTGCAAGACATTGTACTTTGTGAAATGTTAAGCTGTGAACCTGAAATCAGTGAACACCTGTTCCTTCAGAAATCAAAGCACTTTTCCAAAACACACAGCCGAATTAGTCTTCATTTATTAATTGCACCTTAATTAACCCAGGCGATTTGTTTTACTGTCGAAATTGCCAGTCTTCTTTTGGAGATTTGAGAGCCAGTGTCCTACAGATCTCCATGGTCATGATTGTGTTTAAATCTGAGCTCAGACTTGTGACTCTGAAAGGATGTCCCTGGAGTCGAGAGCAGTACTGTTGGACATGCACACCCACCCCACGTGGGCTGAAGATGGTCTTTATTCTTCTGTCGTCACCACAGGCTAGTATGGCCCAAATCACAAGGTGGACGCCTTTATGCACTTCTTACCCTACTTAACTCTGAAAAGGGATGCTTCTTTTTCTGCAATGATTTAAAAGGCACTACAGAGCCTTGCTCTGCAGAAGGGCCGCCCTGCTGCTTCGACAGCTGACCTCCGTGAGATCCGTGCTCTGTTCATGTCAGCTCAGTACAAGTTGGAGTTGGACTGCTTCTCCAGAAAGCGCCACTTGAGCATTGTCAGCGCTCCCGGCAGTGACAGCGGTCATGACAGCACACGTGGACTTGCGATTCACCAGCACAGAGGGCGAGAAACGCGTGTCCCGAACAAAGAAAAGAGTCCGAAGTGAAAAGGGAAAGCCTGGGGCACCTCCTGCTGATAGCTCCAGAAAGAACTGACAGCAGCAGAGCGTTTATGCTCCAAGCACTAACCAGGCAGGAGCTTGCTTACCTGAAACAACTGCTCTGCTACTGCCATGCACAAGCCCCATGTAAGTGATGTGAATGAATAGCGCTTTACAATGCAGTGCATTTCAATCAGAGAACAGGAGAGACTTGTTTACGCCAAGAGTGGTCAAAGTATGGAACAGTTTGCCAGGCCCGTTGCTGGAGTAGATATCCTGGCCTCGTGATGAGATCCTGGGCTCACTAAGAAGCTCCCGGTGGTTTGCAATCTTTATGTTATTTTGAGCTGCTTTGGAATTGACGAAAAGCTCGTCTTTGTCTCTCTGCACAGCCAAATTGCAAATTATCAGCAATTTGGTACGAGATGCCATGAAGGCACCAGAAATACATTGGAAACAAATGGCCTCTCTCTAGGGATCTTTAAGCAGTAGAGATACATGCGAAAAGAGGTGGCTTTTTTCCTCCCGGTTTTGAACCAGGGAAGCTTTCGCATGTTAGGCGAATGTGATAACCAGTACACTATGGAAAGCTGCGGGCACTGCTTTTGCTGCTGGCTCTTGTTGTGAATGCAAGGAGCTGTGTTTTTTTAATCTCACGCCATGCATCATTAACCAAAAGTGCCAGTGCATTTTTCATTATGTCACTTGAGCAGTGTGGGGGCTCCAGAGGGACTTGGAGACACGAAGGGTCTAGTTTGCGTATCGGGCAGAGAAAAGGACGCATTACTTTAGGCAGGGGACACTGGAGAGAGGAACAAAGGGCACAATGACAACAGTGTTTCAGCTGCGCATGCAGGAGCTCTCCCACCGCCAGCTCTGGCCTTCGAGTGTTTCAGCATGAGCACACCCACCAAGAGGAGCGGTAGAGTGGTACAGGAATGCATGCGACGTCCAGGAAAGGATTAGCAACAGCACCGCACTGGGTGTCCAGGCATGAAAAAATTGCCACAATTTAGGTTCTGACATGTGGAGGTGTGAGGGGTTGCTGAGCCAGTTTGGACCAGACGTTGGGTGGAGGAGGGAGCAGGGAAGCAAACACCTGAAGTTCTGCACAATCACAGCTCTCTAACACCCCTAACATCTGCTCAATAATCTACTGAACATACCTGCCCCTCACAGAATCAGTGGAAAAGCCCCCGAGTGGGAGTAATGGAAGGCACAAGAGCACAGCTCTCTAACGCCCCTAATCCCTAGTGGCTGACAGGAGGCACAAGAGATAGGGGTCTTCTCTTCCTCTCACGAACTGTGGGACACAGCAGACACACGGAAGGCTCTGCAGCGCCATTTTTGTAAAAATGCAGTTGTGTCGTATGACATAGTCCAGCTCCTTGCACCTCTGGGGCAGAAACGTCAGCCTCAGACGTTCCCACAGCCATGCCGGCTCGAAGTGGGGGGAGATTTTTCCCCAAACCACCTCAGAGACTGGCGCCCTGAACTGTTCTGCCACAATCAGCCTGTGGAACACGCTGGTTGGGGCACCCCATTAGGTCCCCAGACTTAACCATCAACCACCAGTCACAGCTTCTCCAGCCAGCTGTCTGGGAGGCTGAGCTTGAGCTGCTCAAATTCCTGGCAGATCTTACTGCCAGACAGCTCATCGTCAACCTCCCGCACAGTGTCGACAATAGCCTGAGCAGGCAGAAAGCCGTCCTTTATTTTGTAAAAAAAGATCCATGTACTTAGACAATCCAACATCATAACAAAGTCTATTCCATCGATACCCAATCAAGGTGGTTGAGGAAAAGAGGCTGCTACAGCAGCTGGGCCCTCGTCTTCAGCATGTAGGAGACAGGCTGCAAGACGAACTCCCCCATGCCTGCAAGACTTCCCTGTAAAAGGGGGGCAGATGTTTCACCAGCCCTGGACTCATCAGAAGAGCCTTCCACCCCACGCCCCCACAGGTCTTGAGGTGACGCCCCATACAGATCTTCCAGACGCTATGATTATCCGTGTCAAGGAACCTCTTCAGCTTCAGGCTGACATCAGACAGCCCCAGCCCACCCCTGGAGACTTCTCCAATAACGGTGTTGTAGGCAACCCATGGAGGTTCCCCCCCGACACGAAGCATTTGCATTTGCATTTGAGGACTTTGCATTTGTGAAGGAGAAAAGAGCAGACCAAAATCTTCTATGTGATATTGTACGAGAGACTCAGACTTGTAACTTCTTCACTGGACCATGTGAGTCAAAACTGCTTAATATTGTATATGTTAATAGTCTGGATATGCATGCAAGGGAGAAATTCCTCTCTGTTGCACAGAAAAGTAGTGTGTCTCCCATATTGTGCTGGTTATGTCCTTTTCCCTCTTCTACATGGAATAGAACATAATCCTGTTCCATGAAGTAGTTGCAACTTTGCTTCTGTCTGCTCTTTTCTCATGGTTAAGTTTAAATTTTAAAGTTTGTGAGGAATTGCTTGTAGTGAATACCATCTAACACCAAATGTATACATAAAGCAGAATGTTTATTATTGAATTATGTGTTTCATTGAGTATAATCATTATAAGCGAACACAAGTGTAGTAATCAGCACCACAATCTGAATTAAGACTCAAAATTAAAATGTGTCTGTTTCAGGTGATGTGGACACGCGCTGTTTGGATAGAGCAGGAGGGGGAGGTTGAGGTCCTGCCCTCAAACTGGGTGGAAGCCCGAAGAGAATATGTGTGGTGGCTGAATGATCCAAAGCAGGCCACAAAACTATACAAAGAGAAGGCCAACCCTAATAAAGATACAGATGCAGCCATTCAAAGTGCACGGTACAGACACGTACCGGAGGTAATTGGCTACGGCGTCACGCATCGTGACGCAAGATGACGCGGGGTACCGCGGTACGTGATTGGTTGACCGACAGGTTCACTCGTGGTCCGTTGGTCTGTTGTAGAAAGATTTACAGTAAACATCTTTACTGTGCCCGTTGTAGTATTGAATATTCATATGGAATTTTACCACTGAAGGGAAATCTTAGTAGCTGAGCATAAAAAGAATAGGAGCATACTGCAACACGTGTGAAGGCCATAAACGATATTAATTTTGGAACATAAACATACAGTATATGGCTGGTCTCGGTACTTTAAAGAAAACATACACGAAACATGGTTTCATTATGAACAGTATCGGTCTTGAGATATGTTTAACTAGATTTACAGTATTTGAGAGGTATGTCTTGACAATGATACTACGTAAATACTGCTCACGTATATGTTTCTAGGTTTATATTATGCATTTCATACGGTCAAATTACTTTTGAGCAACTGATAAGAAGCGCGAAACGGTATGCCCAGGGCGTTTTAGTTTTCGTTTTGTTTTAATGCAGTGCAGTGGATTGATTAGAGGTATCAAGTACATACAAGTCATTTTTTAAATGTTGTAGTTCGTCTTGTAAAAATGTTACGAGTACATCATCTGTCAACAATTACACAGGTTCTGTTTCCATATTGCGGATTTTGGTTACGTAATATTATTTTCTAATTTCACGTTGTGAATATATGATTTGGGCAAACAGAGCCGCAAAGAAGTACATTATGGGTTGTTGTTTGTTTTTTTTGCAGTTTTATCTAGAACAAGCGATGCTTAAACCTTTGTCTGATTCTTGTGAAACTATCCACACGACAGTTACCTAGGAGTTGACTTCAGTGATGTCACTGATGGGATGTTTCTAAAAATCCATCCACTGTAAAACGTCTTCTCCACTTGTCCTGCATATGTATTCGCTAATGAAGCTGTGTGTTCTGAGCCTGGTTCTCTACATTTCTGTATGAACCAGCTTAGAGGGCTAAAGACAGCTTGTGTTTAAATTGAGTATAAGGTAATTTATGCTTCTAAAGTCATGGTCAGCATTTATTATTGTACTGTGCTGTAAACTTCTTCTGTGCCTAATTACATTATTTTATAGCTTTATCAAATCTGTACATTGTCTGTCGATAATGTTTCTGTAGTGCTTTTTCAGCCCTCAGCATGTGACTGTGCTGGTGGCGCTGTGGGTTAGGTTCCTGACTTCCATTTCACATGGTCTGTGATTGAATCCTGTGGAACTATGACTATTTCTTAACAAACATTTCTTTGAAAAAATGAAACGTTTCCCTTGGTCAGAGATTAAATAAAACCTCACTCGCACCAAACAAATGTATATTTCGAAATATCATAACATGATCGAATTTAAGTCTTTTTAATAACAATGAATAGTCACCTATGTGTTACAAAATAAACATTTATATTGATTTGAATCGCGTTTTGATTTAAATCGTAAACGTGTGTTTAAATATATGTGTTTAAAGGCGATATACTGTATAAAAGCACTGATTCTTATGGAATGTGTTCCGCCGGGGATTCAAAAATTTTTTTTTTTTAATCACGTATCTAAAAGCAGTATAACTTTGTTCATGCACATCATTATACAGTATCTCATTTTGTATTTCTATAAAAAAAATTTGTTTGCCCAGCCACTATTGTTGTTATTGTTTTTATCCTGTAAAGCGCTTTGAGGAGCACAGCTTTCTCACCACTTAGATTACTTTTTGACACCATCCTTACACAAAGCAGAAACTGATTGTACTTTCCGATGACATACAAGTGCAAAGATTACAGATTTTAATCGTCTTTTTTCTGAACCAGGGAAAATCTGATCATGTTTCTCTATAACAATAATAAAAAAACTTTATTTTACATATCACCTTTAAAAGTGGCATCTCAAAACAATACAGTAGATGTAAACCACAGATTACAAAGTAAATACCCAGACAAACGCAAACGCGTTTTTAATAAAATGCTTTCATTCATTCAACAGAGAGAGAGCGTAAAACCTGGGTGTAACAGCTGTTCCTTTTTCTGATCACTCGCTCTCTGGATAAACGTCTCGCCTGTCCAGTTCTTTGTTTTCCTAATTTGCTGATTATGCCTGCTGCGATCCACTCCTACCCTCACACCTAAAGAAGACTATTTAAAATTTATTTGCGCATCCTTAAGGTGATATCACATAAAGGTGATACGTAAAATAATGTTTTTATATTGTTGTTATAGAGAAACATGATCAGATTTTCCCCGGTTCAGAAAAAAAGATCTAAAGTATACTAGTTAAGAAAAATAAATCTAAACGGGGAGAAAGCTATGCTGAAAGTTTATTAAGATACTTAGAAGACAAAGATATCAATTTATTTTAGTCAAAATTTTATATATCACCTTTAAAAGTGGAATCTCAAAGCAAAGTAAATACCCAACACTGATTGTACCCATCTGTCATGCTAATAAAACACCTTGAATTGAATTGAATTGAATTGAGGGAGAGAGGGGGGGAGGGCGAGCGAGATAACCAGGACGTAAGGCAAATAAGATACACTCCACAGGCATTCACAACAGCAACATATGGAACGTTTGCACATATAGTTAAGTTATTACTTGGTTTTCAAAGTGCAATGAAATACAATATTGTTGTTGTTGCTGTTCTTGTTGTATTTATCCTGTAAAGCATTTTGAGAAGCCACCTTTAAAGGCGATATATACTGTAAAAGCGCTGATTCTTATGGAATGTGTTCCGCCGGGGATTCAAGTTTTTTTTATTTTTTTTTTAATCGCGTATCTAAGGAAATCTCAGTATAACTTTGTTCATGAACAAACAGTGGCATGTTACATTATTAATTTGGGTGTCTTAATTTGATGTATCTAAAGCAGTGAACTACTGTAGGTGTAACATAACATTCAGAAATACAATAATGTAACCGGGCATCCATATGAATCAAGTAACAGGTTTATTCCATACTGAAAAAAAGAAGAAAGAAAACACATTCCATAAGAATTGACTGAGCTCTGCTCTGTACCACGCAATGATCCCCCCAGAGTCTCTGCCCCGGGTTATTTGGGTTTTTAGACAGAGGGTAAAAAACTCTCTCTCTGGCTTGACCTCCCCCTCCCTGTGTATTGTCTGTTTTTTTGTTAACAAGGCTCGCCAGCTAATGTGAATCGAAACCTGTCTTTCTAGCTTTTAAAGTCGTGCGATGTGTAAGCCACAATTTCTCAAATAGAGAAAAAAGAGCTGACTGACAAGATTTAAGATGTGGCTGTCAATGTTGGATTAAAAAAAAACACATTGCCCGACGTTTGTTGCATTGCTTGAAAAATAACTTTATTTCGAGAGACTAGATAAGTAATTCAAGTGTTTTTTTAACTTCCTGAAAAACAACGAATAATTTAACTATATGTGCAAACGTTTTATGATATGTCGCTGTTGTGAATGTCTGTGGACATGTGCTGGCTGGACAGGAGGCTCTACTGTACACAGAGAGGGGCGGGAGGAGGGGACAAGCCGATAAATACTCTTAGAGTTTGATTAATAGGGAATATAATACAAAAATATAGTACTAAAAATAAGATACACTCTACAGACATTCACAACGGCGACTGTCAGAAGATAGGACACAGCGGCTCAGGCACCCGCTGAATGGAAAAGGGGCACTTTAATGTTCTGTATGGCTAATACTAAAGCCAATACTAATATTCAATACTTTAATATTCTTTTCTGTATGTTTAACAATAGTGGGTTACTGGCCTAATTCATCCCTGCTCCCGTTGTTAGGTGTTAATGTGTTGTTAAGTGTGAATTTGTACTTGTTTCCCTGAGGTCTGGCTTTTTTTCTGGAAAACCATAACTCTGGTCTTGTCCAGATTGACTGTCGGCGCCCAGGTCTGACAGTGCTGCTCCAGCAGTGCCAGGTTCTGGCGCAGCCTCTGTTCTGTGGGCAACAGCGGGACCAGGTCGTCTGCAAAGAGCAGGAACTCGATTTCCATAATTAATGCAGATCAGTAAATCAAGGGACAAAACAACTATTGCTCCCGGGTCCTCAATGGGCTTTGACGTGCTAATGCGTTGGTTTAACAGTCCGGGTGTGGCAAGCCTCTACTGTTTAACCTTTAACTGTTTTTCCATGTACTGTATTGCTTTGAGATGCCACTTTTAAAGGTGATATGTAAAATAAAGTTTTTCATTATTGTTATAGAGAAACATGATCAGATTTTCCCTGGTTCAGAAAAAAAGATCTAAAGTGCTACACCTAGCTTTCTTATTTCGATGTATTTAAAGCAGTGAACTACTGTAGGTGTAACATAACATTCAGAAATACAATCGAGAATAGTTTTGTGGTGTTTGTTTAGATGAAACGTTCCTAAAACGTATAATGTAACAAAATTAAAGATGATTAAAATCTGTAATCTTTCCACTTGTACTGTATGTCATCGGAAAGTTTCTCCTTTGTGTAAGGATGGTATCAAAAAGTAATCTTAAGTGGTGAGAAAGCTGTGCTCAATGTATTTGAGGGACTTAAAAGTAAAAGGAGATGCTTCATATTGCTTGACTAATTTTAAAAACTAAGTTATAAATGCAGTTATAAATCCCTCGGTGCTGCGCCGGGTGTAAATATCAAAATATACATTCATCCCGGGCAGAGGCCGAAGAGCGCCCGGCTGGGGTGCGCAGGGAAGAGCAGGACAGGAGTGAAAGGCGGGGTTTAGGGAGGCGTCCAGTCTGGGCAGGTATAGATTACACTTTTCTAAAACGTATTTGAAAAATAAAAACGATTACAATCTAATCCTTCCACGTTTGATCCCAAAATCCCAAGAAAAATAAATCTAAACGGGTAGAAAGCTATGCTGAAAGTTTATTAAGATACTTAGAAGACAAAGATACAGTATCAATTTATGTTGCATTAGCCTGATTATGATTAAAAAACACATATAATTAAACACGCGTTTGTGATTTAAATCAAAACACGATTTAAATCAATATAAATGTTTATATTGTAACGCATACTGTCCAGCCTCCATTTCTATATAAAATTGTACTCTATTACACACACACACAATAGAAGCAGGAAGCAGAAGCAGGGACCGTTGTCAGAAGGGAAGAAGGTGACTATTCATTGTTATCAAAAATGACTTAGAATCGATCATGTTGTGATATTTTGAAATATAAAAGTCAATTGATTGTCCATAATATTGCTATTGTATTTTTTCGAAGAAATGTTTGTTAAAAGAAAAGTCCAGCACCAGCTGGATTTAAACACACAACCCGTGAGTTGGTAATCGGGCACGTAGACCAGTGGGCTACAAGGGAAGTCACATGAAGAGAGTTGAATGATAAGTGTCGCATTTTAAATCATTTTTGTAGTTAGAAATTATGAAACGCCCTGTTAAAAGCAAGGGAGTTTTTATGCCCGTTGAAGTAAAACAAAATGCCTGACAAAGTATGGCTTGGACAGATTCCAAGTGCTTGTACAAATGTGCTAAAGAAATTATACTTTGAGTATACAGCTTGTCCAAAGTCATTCATTATTAATACTATTAGTAATATCTTCGGTAAAGGCTTTGATGCATAAATATTTCTGATAAAGGTAGGTTGTGTACTTTTGTCCAACCGAGCAATCATGCTTTCATAAAATATACCAACATTTTAATGACTGATGATTAACATGCTGTAATACACAGGTCAAAATTAAAAGCTCAAATGCTGTACATGAGAGGTTAAGCTCCCCCTGGAGGTTTTACAAGGTGACGCCGGATACTTTCCGGCATGACGTCAAATGACGCGATTAACCGTGTGATACTGCGTGATACCGCGACACGCCCACCGGGGTATGCCGCGAAATGCCCCACCCATTTTGAATGGCTGCATCTGTACATATTTTTCAGGTGTGAATGTGTATTTTCAGAATAAATTTCAAAACTAAATCATTGGCTTGGTTTACTAGTATTCTTACTGTCATGTTCTTTACCACCCCTGGGTGCTATAGGTGGACTGGTGTCACATTATGGGCGATACTCTGCTTTGCACCCACTGCTTGCCAGGATTGTTCCAGTTCCACCACAACCCTGAATCGAGTGGATGGGTATATTAATGTATATTAATCATCTTACATATTCCTGTTTTTCACTCTATAGGCATCCTCTCACGAGGCACCAGTAAATGTAGGGGTTTTGTGCTTAACTGGGACAATTATTAATTATAGCAGCAAGTCACAAAACTTATTCTTTTGATGGCTATTAGAATCAACCTTGCAGGATAACTCAAACAACGCACACACGCAGATACTAATACACAACAATACATTTATTAATACAAAAAATGTGCATAAACATAACAGATCTTATAGAGGGGGTTAGCAGTATACAAAAGGTATATATTCAATCACGAAGAGTTACAAACCAAGAGGGACATACATTCCATATATCATTCATTTAGACCATTTTGTAAATGAACTTTGTTACAACTTGTACATTAGATACTCAAAAGCAAGTACATGACTCATAGGAATTAAATTGCTATCAACTCAGGTTGAGGTAACAATTGAATTCTCGAGCTGTAATGCAGAAAGTTGAATACTCATCCGCTCTATGGGGATTCAGATCTCCCGCGGATGCAAAGAAGCAGTGGCAGGCTGTTGCCGTGTCCAATCGGTGCTCTCTGGCCTGGTGCAAGGCAGTGCTGGTTCGACTTGAGAGAAGGAGAAGGAGGGAGAGATTTCTGCTGAGGTGCGCTGCTGATGCTCTCTGAAGACCTGTGTTGGCTGAAACTAGCAGAGAATACTGATATTCAGCTGTCCACAGTTCCAACCGTAGTTCACTCGTTGATCAGGTGAGCATTCGCGGTGGGTTCACGAGGCTTGCTGCTGGGCTAACCTCGGGTGGATCCTTTGGTTACACGCTGGCAACCTCCATTCTCAACTCTTAGAACAAGGAAAAGTCCTGGCACTGGGACACACTGGCCATTACGTGACTGTCTGAGCCGAGTCTGAGGATGTCCAGGAGGAGCTGGAGTTGTACCTGGAGGAACTACGGTCGCTCATTGGTTGAAAGTTCGTTGGGCATTCAAGAATCATTTCGTGACTTACTGCTACAATTAACAATTGTCCCGGGAAATGCACAAACCCCTACAGTTATTGGTGCCACGTGTGAGGATGAGTAACCATGAACTCTGACCTTGGGGTTGTAAACCACTTGGGATGAGACTCTCCCTTGGAATCTCCCAGACAGCAAGGCACCAGCGATGACCATTCACGTGTCTCAGCTTTGGGAGTTGTTCCTTATCAGAACACACTGTCAGCTAGAAAAACACCTTAAATGTGAACCAAATGGAATCGCCTCTCTGTGTCCAGCACCACTTGAGATGAGGGAGAGAGAGACTGGCAAGGGAGCAGCAAACTTAATTCCTGTATTTTAATAAACCTTGCCGCTACAACGGTCTCTCTCCTGAGTGAATGCGCTGGTGGGTTTTTAAGTCACTTGGCAGACAAAACTCTTCCCAAACTGACTGCAGCTGAACGTTCTCTCTCCTGTGTGAATGTGCTGGTGGGTTTTTAAGCCACCTGACCGACTAAAACTCTTCCCACACTGTCTGCAGCTGAATGGTCTCTCTCCTGTGTGAATGCGCTGGTGGGCTATTAAGGTACTTGACTGACTAAAACTCTTCCCACACTGACTGCAGCTGAACAGTCTCTCTCCTGTGTGAATGCGCTGGTGGGTTTTTAAGTTACTTGACTGACTAAAACTCTTCCCACACTGACTGCAGGTGAACGGTCTCTCTGCCGTGTGAATGCGCTGGTGGGTTTTTAAGTTATTTGATTGACTAAAACTCTTCCCACACTGACTGCAGCTGAATGGTCTCTCTCCTGTGTGACTGCACTGGTGGTCTATTAAGTTACTTGACTGACTAAAACTCTTCCCACACTGACTGCAGCTGAACAGTCTCTCTCCTATGTGAATGCGCTGGTGGGTTTTTAAGTTACTTGATTGACTAAAACTCTTCCCACACTGACTGCAGCTGAATGGTCTCTCGCCTGTGTGAATGGGGTGATGCCTTTTTAAGTGACTTGCCTGACTAAAACTCTTCCCACACTGACTGCAGCTGAAAGGTCTCTCTCCTGTGTGAATGCGCTGGTGGTCTATTAAGTTACTTGACTTACTAAAACTCTTCCCACAATGACTGCAGCTGAAAGGTCTCTCTGCTGTGTGAAGGTGCTGGTAGGGTTTTGAAATGCTAGACTGACAGAAAAGCTGCTCCTCCCCGTGCCATAATGGCAGTTTGTCCACTCCATCTGAGCAAGGCCTTGAGTGATTCTTCCTCATCCTCTGATCGTGCTGGAGTCTCTTATTCTGCAAATGCTCCATGGAATGGCCTTGCTCTGTGTGCTGAAACAGAGCTGTGTTTTCTCCACCGTGACCTTCAGTGTGCTGCTCAGCAGTGTGAATCATCTGGGGCTCCTTCTCCAGCTCTCTGACACTTAAGCCGTCCAGTTCATTCAGCTGTTTCTCTCTTTGCCCAAGAACAGACATACTCTCCCATTCATTAAAACTTTCAACAATTTTCTCAGTAACCAGATTATTAAACCTGTGTGTAAACTCAACAGAATCTAAGGGATCATATGATTGTTTTAGACTGTGCAATGACAGTCTCTCCACTTGAACAGAACAAGGCCTAATTCTTATCAAGCCCTGTAGGAGCTGCTGTTGCTCCTCCCTGTACTGACTCTTCTCAGTGTGCTGTGACTCAGTACTTTTCTCTTTACCAGACACATCAGTCTGCTTCTCTGCAGGGTCAATCAACTTGGGATCCATATCCTGCTCTGTAAGATATAAAACATCCAGTTTTTTACTGTGCTCTTGTACAGAGACGCAGCCAAGTTCATTACAACTTTGTGTAATATTGATTGTGTCCAGATTATTCATCTTCTCTGTAAAATCATCACATACTAAGAGCCCAGGTGGCTCACTCTCAGGCTCTGTCTTCATCATGGGCACAGAGTCCAGATCCTTGACACTCTGTCTGCTGTCTGTGTGCTGCTCACTAAGTGCCTCTTTCCCTTCTGCGGCAGTGAGCTCTGTCTCCTGCATCAGACTGGAGCTCCAGTCCTCCTTCCTGTGCTGCTGTTCAAGAAGAGCCCTTTCCCCAGCATCGGAGAGAACACTGGCCTCTGAGCCTGTAAACAAAGGACAAGAAGACACGACCTTTATAAGAATAAACTTTATTTTATAGTTTTATACCTATAAAGAAGTGGCTTCTCAAAGCATTTTACAGAATGCCAACAACAAAAAATACACAAAATTAGCACGATGAGAATACACAGTTAGAGGAGACAGTAGACAGTGGTACTAAGTACAGTAGGAGCAGAGGGGTACAGAACAGTTAAATAAAGGCTTTTCTGAAGAAAAAGTTTTTGAGTCTGGATTTGGAGTTTAGAGAAGGTGACTCTCCGATATCCTTAGGGAGAGAGTTCCAGAGCTTGGGGGGATAACAGGTGAAGGCCATGTCACCCATACAATGTAGACAGGCTTGGGGGACAGTAAGGAGAGCAGAATTAGAAGAGCGAAGGTTGTGAGGTGGGGAGTAGGGTGATAACTCAGACAGGTACCGAGCCATGGAGAGTCTTATAGGTGAGCAGGAGGACTGTTAGGTCGATATGAAACTTGACAGGAAGCCAGTGCAAGGACTCCAGGATAGGAGTAACGTGATCATTTGTACTAGACCTGGTCAGGATTCTGGCTGCTGAATTTTGGACATACTGGAGTTTGTTCAATGGGGATTTAGAATCCCCAGAGAGTAGAGCGTTACAGTAGTCGATTCAAGATTAGACAACACTTTTCAGCCACAGTTAGTGATAACATAGGGCGTTGTCAAGCAATATTTATGAGGTGAATGAAAGATGTTCTGACAACATGCTGCACATGTGGGTCGAAGGTCAAATATCATCCACAAGTTTTTCAATTTAGACTGAAGCTCAAGTACAAGACCATCTACAGATAGAGTTACACATTGGTTTTACAAAGTTGATGGGTGGTGCCAATAAGCATGACTTCAGTCTTGTCACAGTTAAATGAAGGACATTTTGAGTCATCCAAGTTTTTATATCGGGGATACAAATAAATAGAATAGAGACAGCCACATCAGTGTCAGGTTTGATATGGATGTATATTTGAGTATCATCAGCATAGTAGTGATAGCTGAGGCCATGTGATCTTAAAAGCTTTAAACTACACACACGCATACAAGTACACTCACAATCAATTCGGGTTGTTTAAACATAGTGGAATAAGTGGGTATAAGGGCGTGTTCTGATTTAGCTTCGTCAGAAACCTAACTACCATGTAAAAAGTCTACTGTAATAATATCACAATTACATTAC